>NC_085141.1:149722927-149737927 GCF_024139115.2 Armigeres subalbatus
TTGAAGAGCCATGCCATACCAATTCCCCCTGTGGAAGGTCAAAAAGACAATTCAAGAAAAGAGAAATGTGATTCACAATGATTCGTCTTTAATCAACAATACTCAGCCTCCTTCTTACGACGATGCTGCGGTCCAGGTTGATACAACTGATCTGGACGTTCTGTTTAAGAAAAACCCAGATTAATCCACCTAGCGGTGATGGTGCCTTTCTCGTGCATTATAAAAATAGTATTTTGGCCATTACTCGGGAGCCCATAGTCCGATCTGGCCAATTTTCAATAGGAAACAATGGGAGAGTATTCTGCGTCGAATGCAACTTGTTGCAAGTAAATCGGTAAAGGATAAATGCCTGAAAAATGAGTGACATTTTTTTTCTAAATTTTTCTATAAAAATGTGGTATTTTGGCCATAACTTCCGAGCCCATAGTCCAATCTGACCAATTTTCAATAGGAAACAATGGTAGAGTATCCTGCGTCGAATGCAACTTGTTGAAAGTAAATCGGTTAAGGATAAGTACCTGAAAAATGAGTGACAATTTTTTTTGGGCCGGTGTGCACAGACACACACACATACACACACACACACACACACACACATACACACAGACATCACCTCAATTCGTCGAGCTGAGTCGATCGGTATATAACACTATGGGTCTCCGGGCCTTCTATAAAAAGTTTGTTTTTGGAGCGATCATATAGCCTTTACCGTATACTTAGTATACGAGAAAGGCAAAAAGAGAGGAAAGTTTTTAAAATCGATTCAGTAGAACAGCTAACAGCGTGGACCGGTTTGGGGAGTTTTAAGATGCTAGAGGTAATCGTGAGTGCTTTCGAGATGACACCAGAGGCAAAACAATTTTCCAAGTTGGTCATTAGTATCAAACACTTGGTAATACTTGTGTTTGTGAAAATTAAGACGAACATGTCCTTTCGTTGCATTTCAAGTTTGTTTGATATAGGGTAAACTGGGGTAATATGCGCCCCCGGGGCAAACCGACCTTTTGGTATTTTTAGCCGTGTTCCAGGAATATTTTCAAGAATGTTTACTACTGGATTAGTAGTTCGAGATCCGAACTACATGCGCTGTGGCCAAAGGTCGTTTTGCCCTGGGGTGCATATTACCCCAGTTTCTAACTCCCAAAACTACGTCCAAATATTTCCATACAACTGTTCCCATCCTGGCTGATGTGATGCGCGTAGCTGTTCCATGGCCGACCAAAGAAATGATTGCTAACGATCTTCTATATTGCTTTCAACAGTATTCAAATGTGCGGGCTGTGTTGGACTGCACTGAAATTTCCATTCAGCGATCGAACTGCTTGCACTGCAGGATCTTGACATACTCACATTACAAAGGTCGAGAGACGGCAAAATATATGATTTCAGTGACACCGGGAGGTTGTATCAGTTACATAAGTCCTGGTTATGTTGGCAAAGCTTCGGATAAATTCATCTTTAATGCATGTGACATTTTTTCGCTGTTCGAGGAGAATGATGCAATAAATTCTTTGAGAGCATCGAATAAGTTGGCGGAAATTTCTGTGGCTTGATTTGATAATTGCTCCAACATAAAATAAAGGGCCTTGTCGATTTCATATAACTGTGCAAAGCTGCAGAACTCTTGTCAGAGTAGTACGACAGCAGCTTGAACAGGTTCGAGAGCTTGATTTATTCCACCTATCGCCAAAAAATCATATTCACTGGAGTTGAATTTGGATTGTAGCCTCAAATCGCTTAGAGTTTTTTTAACGGATGCTCTTAACACATAGAACCGTTTGAGCATGGATAGCATTATATTCCAACGTGGCTTGGTATCAGCCATCAATACATATTCTTTACCGAATTCAGAACGAACATATTTTTACAGCAAATTATTTATCACAGGTGATCTCCGGAAAAGAATTACTACGGCACGTATCTTTTTCATAATTTCATATATTGCGGGAAAGTTATCGACGATATAAACCAGAGCTTAAAATATTCATCTTCATGAAGCAACTTCAGTCCGAATATTGACAAACATCGCATGAATATTCAAAACATAGAATGACATAGTCAGACGACTACTCCACGAACTCATTCATTCGACTGTCACTGAGTGTGTTTACTATGTGCAGAAAACAACATAATTAGCATTGTTTATGTTGAAGTTTACCGTCGAAAGTGCCTCTCGGATGAAAATCGGATTCAGTTCTACGTGATACATTACTTTACTCATTTGAAACATGCTCAGATTTCAGATAATTTATCAATTTGTAAAATGTGCATAAATATTCAATGACTAATATTCAACTGAATATTGACTGTCCAGAGCCGACTATGAATGTGTCGGAAGTGATCTGACAAATGAAGAAAATGGACTTCACCAAAATTTTCGATTATTTTACACTCTGATATAAACAATGTTCATTGAATTAAAGAATGATTGACAATTAGACAGATGGCTAAGAGAATTAAGCAACACGTATGAATAATGATGATGTTGATCGATTTTTGCTGTAGGGTGATCGTCGTTAATGATGTTTATTTGTGCATAAATTTATTTATGCTGTGCGCGATAGTTGTGTTTGTTGCACTGTGAGTCTTTAGCTGATATACGTGAATGTAGGGAAAACTATTCATGATTTTTCATATTGACAGCAAAATTTGATATACCGAAAATACCGGTATTTTCCGTCTCTAATACCGATATTTTCGGTATT
Organism: Armigeres subalbatus; assembly: GCF_024139115.2. NCBI lineage: Eukaryota > Metazoa > Arthropoda > Insecta > Diptera > Culicidae > Armigeres > Armigeres subalbatus. The sequence goes on from NC_085141.1 coordinate 149,725,633, forward strand.
TAAAATTGGCCGGTAATACCGGTTTTACCGGTTTCGGTACTACCGGTTAGACCACCCTAGCGTCGACTCGAGTGTTCCGATGTGCGCCGTACGAGAACAGCTTGAGCCTCTTTCGGTCGCTATGCGACTCGTGCACCAGATCAACTGTCGGAATAGGGTTCTTCTGAGAAGAGGTCACTGAGCCACTGTGTCCTAGCGGGAATGAACAGGGCGGACGATCTCGGGCTTGCTCACGGTTGAGGTTAGGACAAAGCGTGACCAAAACCTAATGGGTCCTGTTATAATAGTGGATGGGTCTTAGGGTAAAGTTTTACGGGAAGTTCCTCGGCCTTATTATTTTTATAAACTTGGATGTTACTCCTTCGAGCTCTTGAGTGGAAAAGAACGTGCCGAGGAATTTATTGTCTTACCAACCCCAAACCAGACTCATTGAGATCCCCATTGGCCAACTGCAGAATCCATCGTACAATGTAAGAGTATATTGTGTGTGGTATTGGTAAGTGTGTTAACAATCTGTTTGTCCCTAGACTTCAAATTGACCGTTTTTTTAGAGTAATTAAAGTTCTCCTATGCTAGCTATGAATTGACCTAATTGAGGTAACAATGAACATATAATGAATGTAATAAATTCTAATTGGAATATGTTTTCTTTGTATTCAATGAAAACGACATTTAAATAATAATAATACTCTATAATGCTCGGAGAAAGGCTATGTAGTTCATCATGAACAGCAATATGAGAAACTGTATTGCCACTCACTCTCCTTAATTCGCTGAGCTATATAGGGTAAACTACCCTAATGGTAACACTATCCCCTTTTCTCCCCTAATGAATTAATAATTTTATTATTAATTTATTTGACGATATTCTAATCCATCCAGTACTACTCAGGTTTGAGACGCAACTTTGCTTGCTCGATAATTTCGCAATAGAGAATATTTACGTACTGATCAACCAAATAGTGCCTTTATCTGATCAATTAAAGACCATTTGTCGACGATATACCCAGTTTTTTTTTAATAGGCCCTATCTCTCCTGAATATCTTAACACTTTTAATGTTGAGAGGGAGAAAAGTACCTTCTCTTCGGCTGTTAGGATGTGAACTCTACCTGATGAAGTTACTTCTGGAATGTATTTCGTCAAGGTAAGTAACTGGAGCATGGAGCGCTGATATTTTGACATGTTAGAAAAAAAGTGACTTAACGAATTCTCCGGGACTGATGTTGAACACGTATTGGAACGGATACTATTTTTTTGGCGGTTAGATGATCTTTTTGCAGTAACGCAGAAACCGGCTTCGCATTGTAGTAACTGTACCAGCCGATTGCTGGTGCAGTTACCGGCCGAAAGTGCCAGATACTTTTTTTTAAGCAAGTTTGTTACGCGTCCGTTGCGCATCACCGACTGCGCCATGTAGTAACTGTACCAGCCGATTGCTGGTGCAGTTACCGGCCGAAAGTGCCAGATACTTGGAAATCAGATTCCCTTTGGGAGCGTAGGTTCGTATCCTACCGACTGCGCCATGTAGTAACTGTACCAGCCGATTGCTGGTGCAGTTACCGGCCGAAAGTGCCAGATACTTTTTTTTAAGCAAGTTTGTTACGCGTCCGTTGCGCATCACTATACGCATCACTAGAAACTTTACATTCTTTGGTTATGTAATCGTGGATTATTGTTGTTTCGAATGTGCTATTACCGCTCGAAAGTTGCTGTTATAATTGTGAGAAGTGACTATGGACCAGTACAAACACGAAACAATACATCCAACTTCATCAGATTCACCGATGTGTTGTCTTTGACTTTGACTAGGACATTAACCTGGACTGCATGACGCCTAAACGCTATATTTAACTTGTGACTCTTTTACCTACTGGTGATGCATAACTAATAATGTTTGTTCTAATTTTCTGGAATGCCTGGTTTGAGATCGGATGCTGAGAAGACTCCTAGGTTTTTTCCTACTTCATCCATAAGTTCGTATGAATTGGTTCCTCTTCTAGCCACAATGGTGCACGGAATGTACACCGGTCCCAATTTCGCATTAAATGAGTCGCATGCTGAAGATTGTGTGAAGCTTCGCCGATAAACTTTTTGCCCTACACTGTAAACTGGTGCAGGTAATCGATATCTCAACTTATAGTTCTTGACACTTTTCTCATGAGCCTTTTGCAGATTTTTAACAACCAAATCTTGGATAGTTTTGTCAACCTTTCGCTTCTGTTCTATTCGTTCAGTTTCTGATAGTTCGCTAGTCACTGCATCTAAACGATGGTCCTCACCACTAACTACTATCTCATGCCCGAATAGAATTCTGTATGGAGAGAAGCCCGTTGAAGAGTGAGTCGTAGTATTAATAGTAAATTCAACATCCGAAATTTTGGAATCCCATGTGCGCTGATCGGAGCGCACGTACGTACGAATGCATGTCTCTATCCCAGACAACCAGAATGCATGCATAATAGAATTGTTTTTCTGTTATGCGATGCCTATGTGCACAAATTTCATCGCTTACCAGTCGCGAAAACACTTTTTACGTACAAAAGTGGAGGCGATATAAGTGTATTTCTTATCCGACGTTGCACGGAAGTGTATGCGATGTGCACGATTTTTATGCGAGTTTGTTCGTTATGCATTGCGATGTAGTTTGTGATAACAAACTCTGTTTGACAGATAATCCGATTTCATGTGAGTTTGATTGCAGGAATATGCGATGTCAACAAATGAAGCTGGAATAAACTCGTAAAATAGCCTACTGTGCGGGAAAATTTATAAATAAACTGATGAGCTTTGCACAACAATGCGAATCTGATGAAACTGGATCGGTAAACGATTTTGATCGTGCATTCTTATGCGATGTGTGGTTGTCTGGGATGCTTCTATTCAGCCGTTCCACAGGGTTGGACTGGCTGTGATGCCTAACATTTGTCCAATGAACAACCCTGTAGCGATCTAGGAATTGTTTGAAATTTTTGCTGAGAAAGGTACTCGCGTTATCGCTAATCAGTGTCTCTGGTACTGAATAACGGCGAAACCAGTGCTCTTCCATGGTCTTAATGACGAGATCAGTGGATATTTTCCTCATGGGAACCATCATTGTCCATTTCGAGTAAACATCGAGCAGAACGAAAAGGTGACAATTGCCTGTTCGACTACGGGGTAATGATGACTGTATGAAGTCAATAGCCACCATTTGAAATGGTTTAGAAGTTAGTCTTTGCCTACCCATTTCGGGATGCTGTGAAGTTGATGACGGTTTGCATTCCTTACAAACTGTACACCTTTCTAAAACCTTGCGTATGAAAGTTGCCATCCTAGGCCAGAAGAATTTTGTTTCATCTTCTCCACGAGCTTTTCATAACCGATATGTAGGTGAGTTTCGTGCTCATCTCGCGTTAGCTTCTCGCGAGTAGATTCGGGAATGCACTGCTTCCACTCGTAATTGTAGTCCAAAGTTTCGGTTTTATTCGGAACAAACTTGAATAAACGATTATTCTCAATGCGGTAATCGATATGATTCTCTGGAGAATCACGCACCGATTTGAAAGTGGTGGTGTACCATCACGCTAAAATGAACTACGCAAAATTGAGTCAAATCCGACTCATTTTCATTAAAAACGGGACAACTCAAAATTTGAGTAAAAGATACTACTTCAATAAAATGATGATTGCACTTAAACTAGGAGTCTGTTTGTCGTAAAATGCACTTAGATAGATAGATAAACTTGATTCGCATCTGTCGTATTAAAAATTGATGGAAGGCCAAGCTTAACTTTCGCGAAATCATCATGCGTCCGCTTGCTCGTTGTCATCTACATCAACCAACTCAACAGCACGAGAGAGTGCATCGAGGATCACATTGTATCTCCCGCGCCTGTGTCGAATCTCCATGTCGAAACTCTGCAAATCAATGCTCCAGCGACATAGTCTCGACGACGATCGCCACTTCCCATTCATGATGTGGGTTAGTGCTGAAGCATCAGTGACGACGACGAAATGGGTACCCTCAATATATGGTCTAAATTTGTCTATCGCGGATAGGACTGTCAGTCCTTCCTTCTCAGACGCAGCATAATTTTGCTGAGCGGGCGATAACTTCTGCGAGAAGTATGCTACCACACATTCACCATTGTCGTGTTCCTGGGTGAGGATAGCCGCAATTGCACTATCCGAGGCATCCGTTTGGATGACAAATGGTAAGTTGAAATTTGGACTTGCGAGCACTGGGGCTGAGATCAATCGTTCTTTTATGCCATTAAATGATTGCTCCGCTGTGGTTGACCATTTTATGGATTTTGGTTTGTTTCGTAGGAGATTAGTGAGAGGAGCAGTTAACTCACTGAAATTTGAGATAAATCTCCTATAATAATTGGCCATGCCTAAGAAACGTCTCAGTGACCGGATCGATTTAGGTCGCTCATAATTTATTATGGCCTCGATTCTATCAGGATTAGGACTCAAACCTTCTCGTGAGATTATGTAACCGAGATAAGGGAGCTGTTTTACACAAAACTTTGACTTATTTATATTAATAGAGAGGTTCGCATTTCGAAGCCGCCTTGCAACCTCCCGAAGACTCTCAAGATGGGCCTCGAATGTATTGCTCACGACGACAATGTCGTCGAGATACACAAATACATGGGGCTCGAGCTCGCCGAACCCCAAGACGTCGTCCATCAAACGAGTGAGTGTTGCCGGGCTGTTTACAAGTCCAAAAGGAAGTCTCGTAAATTGGAATAGGCCTCTTCCCAACACCGAGAAAGCCGTATATCTTCGCGAATTGGGATCAAGCGGTATTTGCAAGAACGCTTTAGATAAGTCGATCGTTGTCAAATATTTGCCTGGTCCCAATCTGCTTAGAATACGGTTATGATGCGGTAGAGGATATGCATCACGTTTAGTTCTATCGTTCAGACGTCGTGCGTCTAAACATAGGCGTACCTCACCTGTAGGTTTCAAAACTGGAACTGTGCTTAGTGACCAGTCACTTTTGCTCCGTTCAATAACCCGTTGAGCTAACATTTTGTCTAATTCCTGTTAATTTTTGCTTGTAGCTCGGGCGATGTGGGATAGTGATTAATTCTTACTGAAGGTGAATTTTTGAATTCTTCTTTCAGTTCGATTTTGTGAGATATCATGGGAGTGATATTGAGAATTTCCCCTTCCACTGCAACCATAAACATTCCCTTCACCTCTTCTAAACTTTCCATCTGTTCCTGCGTCAATACATCCTCTTCCATTTCGTGAACTTCTATCTCGCTCTCACTATAGTCCTCGTCATAACATACTCTCTGAATTTGAACCGATGGCTCAAGTTTGTATACTCGCTTGTATAAGTCCTCGTATCCGAGAATTAGTTTATGCCGGACTACGGGTGCTATTAAAGCAGGAATGATGTGGGTCTCCCCATTGAACGTAATTGGTAAGTTCACGTAGCCTAGGATTTCAATTGGTGCTCCAGAGGCTGTTTTGCAGAAGTTGACGTCTGAAATACTTTCAACTTCAACTCATCAATAAGTTTCTCGGAACCTTTACCAAGTACCGTTCTCTGGGCCTCGCTGTCCAATAAACCAATAAGCTTTTTGTCTAGAATTTTGACTTCTACAAAGGGACGTGCGTCTCCTTCGATGTGTATTAAAAGTTCGTCAATGGGATCAGACTCATAATCATCATCATCCATGGAATCGAACCCATATTCTCTTGGGCTGCATATTGTTGTAGTTTTGGGAGTGTTTAGAGAAATGGCATCAGCTTCCTCCCTCAAGCTGAGCTCTCCATGTTTTTTGGTCAAGCTGGACATGTTTTTGTGAGTGCGCCCAGAAGCCCACATATTCGACAAAATTTTGCTCAGGGCTCCTTGCATTCTGCGTAGTGGTGACCCTGGTTACGACAATTGTAACACGTACCTATTGGTGGACGTTTGTATTCCCTTGCTAAATCTTTTAATGTGCCTCTCGATGTGCCTTCCATTGGTTTAAGCTCTTCTCTTTGTTTTTTTCTGGGCCCTCTCATCAAGATTTTGTTTTTTTTGATCGATTCGATTGCTCTGTCAGTTTTGGTTTTGGTTTCTGTTTAGACGTTTTTGGTTTGTTGTCAGTTGAAATTTCATTCAATTGACTGGAACAAGCCTCGTTGTTAGTACTCTCGACTGTTTTTTGGAAAATACTCCAATTATTCTCGTCGACGATTCTACCATAACGTTTGAGTTCAATCGATCGGAAATCGATTTGATTCCAGCGCCAATCATGGCATTTTTGTAATCAAATCGCATATTCCTCCAAATAAGCTCGAATCTTCTTTTTTCAGGTAACGGTCGAGTCATGGATTGAAATATTTTGAGCATGTCGTGAAGATAGTCAACAAATTTCTCCCCGCGAGCTTGTCGGCGGTTCGTAGCCTGTATCTCGAGTTGAAAATCGAGATCCGGAGCAAGAAATTCTTGTTTCAGTTCGGATTTCAATTCACTCCAGTTCCTAAAATCACGATTTTCCATACCCTCAATAAACCAATCCCCGTACCGAGAAAAGATGAATCGCGCCTCTAAAAGCTCACGATCTGAAATGCTCTCCGCTCTTCGTCTCATCTTCACCTCTTTCAAAAACTCTGCCAATTTCCTGCCTCCGTCCTTACCGTCGTATTTTATTCGCCACTCGGATATAGGGATGCGCTTCAGAGGTCTCTGGTGCTCCCTTATGTCTCTGTGCCTAAATTCTCTCCTAACTCACCCATTGCTACTCCGTTTCTTGTCGGGTTAGGACCTGGTTTCATATACCATTTGAATCTTCTGTGGTCGATCTTGTCCACATATTTTGGGTTGCTCGAGAGCTATTATCTTAGGTTTTAATTCATTGGATATCAGTTGTAGTTCGGCTATCTTGCCTTTGATGCCACCGATGTTCCACTGTATGATGTTGGTGAGTTTGGCTATCTTTTGTGTTTGCTTTGGAGAGGCGGTATATCTGAGCTTTTTGTGTACCTTGTTAGTCCCTTTTAGGTTTTTATTTTGTTGTATGTTGTCTTTTGTTCGTTTTGGTGGTGGTTCCCCTGTTTGGATTCTTCTTGGAGAGGTTGGCCCAGAGGCCGTGTTTGAAGTTGTTAGAACCATTGAATGTGGTTCGGTAATGTAGGATTGGGTGGTCCATCACATTACACCTACTTCATGTGATAAGGGCTGTTTACTACTGGATGTTCCCTGGTGTCCAGTAGACTACCGTTCGTGACTTCTATTTTTATAGACCCTCTGCCATCCATCCGCTCGGCACGGCGGTCTTTACCTTAGGATTGGGACTGTTTTGTTTTGCGAGTGTTTATGTGTCGCTACTATTTATATAAATGTCCTTGGTTGAGAATGTCTTCGAAGCTCCGTGTAACCTGATCTTCAATTGGACTAGTGAGACCTAGACTAAAATTATGGGCACTCTCGAACTGCTGAGCAAGTTTTTGAGCCTTTTCGCCATTTGTTAATAAAATGTTATTTCCCTCTTTAAGCGCTGGAATTGGCTTTTGAGATTTTTAAGAATTTTGTTAATTTCCAAAAGGTTTTCGAACTGCGATCCAACTTCGAGACATTATTCTCAAAGTTGGTATATGGTATTTCTCAGAATAGCGAAACGGGATCGCGAGTTCTTTGGTATTGCCTTCGCCTCACATTTTTAAGACGGATCAGTAGCTGAAGATCGTCGTCAATAATAATGGAGTTGAATTTAATTTCACATTTAGGAATTGCAATGCCTCTGGCTTCGACAATTAAATTTGTCAAAGATACGAGAGCATTATCAATATCACTTTTGGTATCGAGAGGAATATCAACATCAAAATTCCCAATCCCAATCAGCTCTATGATAATTAAAAGTAGAGCTGATTGGATTATAAATGGCTTCTTGTGAGATTTCAAATGTCACAGGAAGGTGATCAAGTCAAAGTCAGCATGAGTTACCAATTGGCCACACCGCTGACTTGAATCCGTTAAAACTAAATCAATTGTAGAAGGATTTCGACTGGAAGAAAAACAAGTTGGTCCATTGGGATATTGAATAGTATAATATCCCGCAGAACAATCTTCAAATAAAATTTTACCATTGGAGTTGCTTTGAGCATTATTCCATGAACGATGTTTGGCATTGAAGTCACCAATTACGAAGAATTTTGATTTGTTGCGAGTCAGAATTTGAAGATCAGCTTTCAACAAATTCTTTTGCTGTCCATTGCATTGAAAAGGCAAGTAGGCTGCAATGAAGGAAAATTGTCCAAAATTTGTTTCAACAGAAACTCTCAAGTTTTCAAAAACTGTGGTTTGGAACGAAGAAAATAATTTATGTTTGATACGTCTATTAATGACAATGGCGCCCCCACCATAGGCGCTGTCAAGACGATCATTTCTGTAGATAAAATAATTTGGATCTCTTTTAATGGAGAGTCCTGGTTTTAAATAAGTTTCTGTTATAATGGCAATATGCACATTATGAACTGTTAGGAAGTTGAATAATTCATCTTCCTTACCCTTTAGAGAGCGGGCATTCTAATTTAGAACTTTCACACAATTATTTGGATCCATTGAAACGGAGTCCGATAACATTTTTTTGTGTGTACTTTATACCATCCTGAACAACTTCAGGAATGGTATTTGCTTTGTTGTTCAGTGTTCAGTTAAAAAATCAAAATCGGAAGCAGTCATGCTACCTGAATCGACAACATGACCGTTATTTTCCATTGGGACATGGGTATAAACCTCATTTTGAGAAGAGAAATTTTCATTTGTCATAAGACGAGTTTATACAATCCCATTGAATTCCACCACTTAATTGTATCTTGGCAGATACGTATTTCGACCTCAACAGTAAGGCCGTCTTCAGTGTCTCGTACTTGACTCGACTTGAAGAAAATGATCGCAACTTACACTATTTATACTATGCGTAGGTATAATAATTTATCTAGGTACTTATCTAGTTACATTTACTACGGTGCTTACTTTTTTTTTTCCTGCTTACTTTTACTCGCTTGTTGCGCTTAATGCTTAGGTTTAAACTTGAAGAGCCAGGGACTACCATTTCCTTGATCTTTATTCAACAACCGCGTTTGTACCTGTCGGTAGATTTCCAAGCTCTCAGCAACATCAAGTTTCCACGGAGAAGAGACATTTCTGTAGGGTAAGCAATACCATGCTGATGGTGGCTTGGTTCAATGCCCGGTGCCGGTCTAGGCAATTTTCGGATTGGAAATTGTCTTGACTTCTCTGGGCATGAAAGTATCATCGTGTTAGCCTCATGATATGCAAATGCAAAAATGGTAACCTGGTTTAGAAATCTCGCAGTTAAGACGATCCCCACCGATGTGTATCCAAATGAGTGTCTAGTTTAGGAACGAAATGCGTTCATATTTTATTTATGCACTTGTTCTCGCACCGGTTGTTTCTATCAAGGTTGTTGAAGTGCAATCATGCTTCGCACCGTAGGTGAATATCCGGTTGCTATTGAGGCAAACACGGAAATAAATAAAATCAGGAAAAAATATTATTTATTTTCAAATATTTCAGAACGCGCTCCAACTTTTGTAATATAAATATGTGCGTAATGCATTTTGTCATTATCAGATTAGCTAGACACACATCTGCTAGGTGGCGCTAGCTTATATGCAATAATTTAGTGAGGTGGATATCTCGAGATCTATAAGACTATAAGATTTTGTCTTCTACAAAGTTGTTCGGGTAACCATAACATTTATGATGGAGACTAGTTTAGTTTGGAATTCATACGCATAGCGGCGCTAGTGCATGAGAAATAACCTGTTAGGTTAAATATTTTTAAATCTGTTAGAGTTAGAAAGTGGCCATCTTCTACAAAGTTATCCGAATTATCTGTTAGGTTGGTTATTATGTAAGATTTAAAAAAGGAGTCAAAACCAGAAGTTTAGTTTGAAACCGCAATACTCGTTGGCGCTCGAGTTGAGTCGAATCGAGTCAAGTACGAGACACTGAAGATGATCTTACTGTAGTATCTGTCAAAGGTACAACCAAGTGGTGGAATTAAATGGAATTGTACGAACTCGTCTTATGGCAAGTTACTTTGTAGAATACGGCAATATTCTGAAAATTCCAGATTTTGAGATATTTAACCTATCAGTTTATTTCTCATACACTAGCGCCGCTAAGCGATTGTGTTTGAAACTAAACTTGCTTGCATCATGACGGTTTTCACCATCCGAACAACTTTGTGGAATACGGCAATATTTTAAAAAAAATCACTTTTCGAAATATCTAACCTAGCAGGTTATTTCTTATACACTAGCGCCACCAAGCGGTTATATCTTAATCTAAACCTGCGTTGGTCATAATGATTTTGACCAACCGAGCAACTTTGTAGAAGGCGGCAATATTCTAAAAATTACATATTTTGAGATACCTGACTTATCAGGTTATTTCAAATACACTAGCGCCGCCAAGCGGTTGTATTATTAACTAAACTTGCTTTCGTCATGATGGTTTTAATCATCCGAACAATTTTGTAGAAGACGACAATATTCTAAAAATTCCAGATTTCGAGATATCTAACCTATCAGGTTATTTCATATGCACTAGCGCCGTCAATCAGTTGAAATCCAAACTAAACTGACCTCCATCACAATGGTTTTGATGATGAGTACCCTAACAATTTTTCAGCAGACGGCAGATTTTTTATTTATGGGTTACTTTATATTTCCGTGTGATGGTTTGGCAACGGTTGGAGCGGGTCGCCAAATTTGCCAACTCGCTATTCACCGAAGGTTGCGTTTACATTTCCCAAACCCGTTTACCAACGACCGGTGCGCGTTCGCGTCATGATAGAGGTTGCTATTTTGGCTTTATTTACGCACTGGTGGGGATCGTCTAATAACTGTGGAAGTGCTTAATGAGCACTAAGCTGCGAGGCGGCTCTGTCCCAGTGTGTGGATGTAACGTCAATAAGAAGAAGAAGAACCCCGTATGGGTTAACTTGTAACAGTAAAGATGGTTTCTTCAACATAGAAAATTGCCTACTTTCCAGCGGTTGTTCAAGCGGAGAGTTAATTAATTGCAATGCTTGAAAACTCGTTTTGATCATATGTTTATCAAATTAGGCAATAAAGCCGCAAAACTGGTACATTTGGTACATTCAAAGTTAATTGCCTATATGCCGGGTATTAAGCCACCCGGAGTGGAAAATAATTACTATGTCTGAAACTTGATTTTGCATATGTACAACATGTGATAGATTTAGTTCATTCTATCACATGTTTGAATGGTACATTTGTCCCATGCGTGCCAAATATAGTTGGTTAAAATCGACTCATGCGGGAATTTTGTTGTTCCCCGGACTGTATCGGTATCTAGCCATCTTACTGTACTATCACTTGGATTTGTATTCACTGTTTTCTCTGTTATGCCTAGAGATGTCGTAAAATCCCGATTAATCGATTAGTTACTAATCGATTACTCTTGATTCTTGGCGATTATTGAATCGATTAATCATTGTATAGTAATCGATTATCACAACGATGAATCGATTAATCGAAATAATCAATTAATTTTCGACATCCTTATGATGTCGTAAAATTCTGATTAATCGATTAGTAACTAATCGATTACTCACGATTTCTCTCGATTGTTGAATCGATTAATCGTTGGGTAATAATCGATTCAAAATTAATCGATTATCACAACGATGAATCGATTAATCGAAGTAATCGATTAATTTGCGACATCTCTAGTTATGCCCGCGTGGGTTAGTGCGTCGTCGACTGCGAAAGGGTCAAGTGGGGTGCCACCCATTGCTTTCCAAATTGTGTGGTTATACATCTTTCTGTGGGTGAAGAGAAGAGATAACTGTTAGTAATCTGGTTGGTATGGATTACCTGTTCGAGAAAGGGTTTGTAATGAGGTGTCTCTTGTTGAAGAGTTGTTCTATCATCTGTTTGGTTTTGTTTTTAGTTTTGCTCTATATTTTGGCTTCTATTCTTTGGAGTTTCGCGTTCAAGCCCCCCCTTCGTCCATTTGCATGCCTTCCATCCATCCAGGAGGTGGATTTTTGGCATCCCTTCCGAGCACCACGGGGAGGTTGGACGATCGGAGTTGTGTTCTCTAGGCCATCTCGAGAGATTAGAGTCCGTTTCGCTCGGCATGAGCATTTGGAGCGATTTTCCGGCCCTTTCGGGCAAGGGTACGCGTTGCTGCTCCACACCTCGTCCGATCCCCCGGTCCGCAGAAGCATCACGCTCCGCCCCAGGTTCTCTCCTACCTTCCCTTAGTTGTGTGGGGATTTTCGGATGTTGTGTGAGAAGTTTCG
>NC_085141.1:149742927-149770427 GCF_024139115.2 Armigeres subalbatus
GTTTTTAAAATCGATTCAGTAGAACAGCTAACAGCGTGGACCGGTTTGGGGAGTTTTAAGATGCTAGAGGTAATCGTGAGTGCTTTCGAGATGACACCAGAGGCAAAACAATTTTCCAAGTTGGTCATTAGTATCAAACACTTGGTAATACTTGTGTTTGTGAAAATTAAGACGAACATGTCCTTTCGTTGCATTTCAAGTTTGTTTGATATAGGGTAAACTGGGGTAATATGCACCCCCGGGGCAAAACGACCTTTTGGTATTTTTAGCAGTGTTCCAGGAATATTTTCAAGAATGTTTACTACTGGATTAGTAGTTCGAGATCCGAACTACATGCGCTGTGGCCAAAGGGTCGTTTTGCCCCGGGGGTGCATATTACCCCAGTTTCCCCTAACTCCCAAAACTACGTCCAAATATTTCCATACAACTGTTCCCATCCTGGCTGATGTGATGCGCGTAGCTGTTCCATGGCCGACCAAAGAAATGATTGCTAACGATCTTCTATATTGCTTTCAACAGTATTCAAATGTGCGGGCTGTGTTGGACTGCACTGAAATTCCCATTCAGCGATCGAACTGCTTGCACTGCAGGATCTTGACATACTCACATTACAAAGGTCGAGAGACGGCAAAATATATGATTTCAGTGACACCGGGAGGTTGTATCAGTTACATAAGTCCTGGTTATGTTGGCAAAGCTTCGGATAAATTCATCTTTAATGCATGTGACATTTTTTCGCTGTTCGAGGAGAATGATGCAATAAATTCTTTGAGAGCATCGAATAAGTTGGCGGAAATTTCTGTGGCTTGATTTGATAATTGCTCCAACATAAAATAAAGGGCCTTGTCGATTTCATATAACTGTGCAAAGCTGCAGAACTCTTGTCAGAGTAGTACGACAGCAGCTTGAACAGGTTCGAGAGCTTGATTTATTCCACCTATCGCCAAAAAATCATGTTCACTGGAGTTGAATTTGGATTGTAGCCTCAAATCGCTTAGAGTTTGTTGAACGAATTCTCTTAACACATAGAACCGTTTGAGCATGGATAGCATTATATTCCAACGTGGCTTGGTATCAGCCATTAATACATATTCTTTACCGAATTCAGAACGAACATATTTTTACAGCACATTATTTATCACAGGTGATCTTCGGAAAAGAATTACTACGGCACGTATCTTTTTCATAATATCATATATTGCGGGAAAGTTATCGACGATATAAACCAGAGCTTAAAATATTCATCTTCATGAAGCAACTTCAGTCCGAATATTGACAAACATCGCATGAATATTCAAAACATAGAATGACATAGTCAGACGACTACTCCACGAACTCATTCATTCGACTGTCACTGAGTGTGTTTACTATGTGCCGAGGAAAACATAAGTAGAATTGTTAATGTTGATGTTTACCGTCTAAAGTGGCACGCGGATGAAAATCGGATTCAGTTCTATGTGATACATTACTTTACTCATTTGAAACATGCTCAGATTTCAGATAATTTATCAATTTGTAAAATGTGCATAAATATTCAATGACTAATATTCAACTGAATATTGACTGTCCAGAGCCGACTATGAATGTGTCGGAAGTGAACTGACAAATGAAGAAAATGGACTTCACCAAAAATTTTCGATTATTTTACACTCTGATATAAACAATGTTCATTGAATTAAAGAATGATTGACAATTAGACAGATGGCTAAGAGAATTAAGCAACACGTATGAATAATGATGATGTTGATCGATTTTTGCTGTAGGGTGATCGTCGTTAATGATGTTTATTTGTGCATAAATTTATTTATGCTGTGCGCGATAGTTGTGTTTGTTGCACTGTGAGTCTTTAGCTGATATACGTGAATGTAGGGAAAACTATTCATGATTTTTCATATTGACAGCAAAATTTGATATACCGAAAATACCGGTATTTTCCGTCTCTAATACCGATATTTTCGGTATTTAAAATTGGCCGGTAATACCGGTTTTACCGGTTTCGGTACTACCGGATAGACCACCCTAGCGTCGACTCGAGTGTTCCGATGTGCGCCGTACGAGAACAGCTTGAGCCTCTTTCGGTCGCTATGCGACTCGTGCACCAGATCAACTGTCGGAATAGGGTTCTTCTGAGAAGAGGTCACTGAGCCACTGTGTCCTAGCGGGAATGAACAGGGCGGACGATCTCGGGCTTGCTCACGGTTGAGGTTAGGACAAAGCGTGACCAAAACCTAATGGGTCCTGTTATAATAGTGGATGGGTCTTAGGGTAAAGTTTTACGGGAAGTTCCTCGGCCTTATTATTTTTATAAACTTGGATGTTACTCCTTCGAGCTCTTGAGTGGAAAAGAACGTGCCGAGGAATTTATTGTCTTACCAACCCCAAACCAGACTCATTGAGATCCCCATTGGCCAACTGCAGAATCCATCGTACAATGTAAGAGTATATTGTGTGTGGTATTGGTAAGTGTGTTAACAATCTGTTTGTCCCTAGACTTCAAATTGACCGTTTTTTTTAGAGTAATTAAAGTTCTCCTATGCTAGCTATGAATTGACCTAATTGAGGTAACAATGAACATATAATGAATGTAATAAATTCTAATTGGAATATGTTTTCTTTGTATTCAATGAAAACGACATTTAAATAATAATAATACTCTATAATGCTCGGAGAAAGGCTATGTAGTTCATCATGAACAGCAATATGAGAAACTGTATTGCCACTCACTCTCCTTAATTCGCTGAGCTATATAGGGTAAACTACCCTAATGGTAACACTATCCCCTTTTCTCCCCTAATGAATTAATAATTTTATTATTAATTTATTTGACGATATTCTAATCCATCCAGTACTACTCAGGTTTGAGACGCAACTTTGCTTGCTCGATAATTTCGCAATAGAGAATATTTACGTACTGATCAACCAAATAGTGCCTTTATCTGATCAATTAAAGACCATTTGTCGACGATATACCCAGTTTTTGTTTTAATAGGCCCTATCTCTCCTGAATATCTTAACACTTTTAATGTTGAGAGGGAGAAAAGTACCTTCTCTTCGGCTGTTAGGATGTGAACTCTACCTGATGAAGTTACTTCTGGAATGTATTTCGTCAAGGTAAGTAACTGGAGCATGGAGCGCTGATATTTTGACATGTTAGAAAAAAGTGACTTAACGAATTCTCCGGGACTGATGTTGAACACGTATTGGAACGGATACTATTTTTTGGCGGTTAGATGATCTTTTGCAGTAACGCAGAAACCGGCTTCGCATCACTAGAAACTTTACATTCTTTGGTTATGTAATCGTGGATTATTGTTGTTTCGAATGTGCTATTACCGCTCGAAAGTTGCTGTTATAATTGTGAGAAGTGACTATGGACCAGTACAAACACGAAACAATACATCCAACTTCATCAGATTCACCGATGTGTTGTCTTTGACTTTGACTAGGACATTAACCTGGACTGCATGACGCCTAAACGCTATATTTAACTTGTGACTCTTTTACCTACTGGTGATGCATAACTAATAATGTTTGTTCTAATTTTCTGGAATGCCTGGTTTGAGATCGGATGCTGAGAAGACTCCTAGGTTTTTTCCTACTTCATCCATAAGTTCGTATGAATTGGTTCCTCTTCTAGCCACAATGGTGCACGGAATGTACACCGGTCCCAATTTCGCATTAAATGAGTCGCATGCTGAAGATTGTGTGAAGCTTCGCCGATAAACTTTTGCCCTACACTGTAAACTGGTGCAGGTAATCGATATCTCAACTTATAGTTCTTGACACTTTTCTCATGAGCCTTTTGCAGATTTTTAACAACCAAATCTTGGATAGTTTTGTCAACCTTTCGCTTCTGTTCTATTCGTTCAGTTTCTGATAGTTCGCTAGTCACTGCATCTAAACGATGGTCCTCACCACTAACTACTATCTCATGCCCGAATAGAATTCTGTATGGAGAGAAGCCCGTTGAAGAGTGAGTCGTAGTATTAATAGTAAATTCAACATCCGAAATTTTGGAATCCCATGTGCGCTGATCGGAGCGCACGTACGTACGAATGCATGTCTCTATCCCAGACAACCAGAATGCATGCATAATAGAATTGTTTTTCTGTTATGCGATGCCTATGCACAAATTTCATCGCTTACCAGTCGCGAAAACACTTTTACGTACAAAAGTGGAGGCGATATAAGTGTATTTCTTATCCGACGTTGCACGGAAGTGTATGCGATGTGCACGATTTTTATGCGAGTTTGTTCGTTATGCATTGCGATGTAGTTTGTGATAACAAACTCTGTTTGACAGATAATCCGATTTCATGTGAGTTTGATTGCAGGAATATGCGATGTCAACAAATGAAGCTGGAATAAACTCGTAAAATAGCCTACTGTGCGGGAAAATTTATAAATAAACTGATGAGCTTTGCACAACAATGCGAATCTGATGAAACTTGGATCGGTAAACGATTTTGATCGTGCATTCTTATGCGATGTGTGGTTGTCTGGGATGCTTCTATTCAGCCGTTCCACAGGGTTGGACTGGCTGTGATGCCTAGCATTTGTCCAATGAACAACCCTGTAGCGATCTAGGAATTGTTTGAAATTTTTGCTGAGAAAGGTACTCGCGTTATCGCTAATCAGTGTCTCTGGTACTGAATAACGGCGAAACCAGTGCTCTTCCATGGTCTTAATGACGAGATCAGTGGATATTTTCCTCATGGGAACCATCATTGTCCATTTCGAGTAAACATCGAGCAGAACGAAAAGGTGACAATTGCCTGTTCGACTACGGGGTAATGATGACTGTATGAAGTCAATAGCCACCATTTGAAATGGTTTAGAAGTTAGTCTTTGCCTACCCATTTCGGGATGCTGTGAAGTTGATGACGGTTTGCATTCCTTACAAACTGTACACCTTTCTAAAACCTTGCGTATGAAAGTTGCCATCCTAGGCCAGAAGAATTTTTGTTTCATCTTCTCCACGAGCTTTTCATAACCGATATGTAGGTGAGTTTCGTGCTCATCTCGCGTTAGCTTCTCGCGAGTAGATTCAGAATGCACTGCTTCCACTCGTAATTGTAGTCCAAAGTTTCGGTTTTATTCGGAACAAACTTGAATAAACGATTATTCTCAATGCGGTAATCGATATGATTCTCTGGAGAATCACGCACCGATTTGAAAGTGGTGGTGTACCATCACGCTAAAATGAACTACGCAAAATTGAGTCAAATCCGACTCATTTTCATTAAAACAGGACAACTCAAAATTTGAGTAAAAGATACTACTTCAATAAAATGATGATTGCACTTAAACTAGGAGTCTGTTTGTCGTAAAATGCACTTAGATAGATAGATAAACTTGATTCGCATCTGTCGTATTAAAAATTGATGGAAGGCCAAGCTTAACTTTCGCGAAATCATCATGCGTCCGCTTGCTCGTTGTCATCTACATCAACCAACTCAACAGCACGAGAGAGTGCATCGGGGATCACATTGTATCTCCCGCGCCTGTGTCGAATCTCCATGTCGAAACTCTGCAAATCAATGCTCCAGCGACATAGTCTCGACGACGATCGCCACTTCCCATTCATGATGTGGGTTAGTGCTGAAGCATCAGTGACGACGACGAAATGGGTACCCTCAATATATGGTCTAAATTTGTCTATCGCGGATAGGACTGTCAGTCCTTCCTTCTCAGACGCAGCATAATTTTGCTGAGCGGGCGATAACTTCTGCGAGAAGTATGCTACCACACATTCACCATTGTCGTGTTCCTGGGTGAGGATAGCCGCAATTGCACTATCCGAGGCATCCGTTTGGATGACAAATGGTAAGTTGAAATTTGGACTTGCGAGCACTGGGGCTGAGATCAATCGTTCTTTTATGCCATTAAATGATTGCTCCGCTGTGGTTGACCATTTTATGGATTTTGGTTTGTTTCGTAGGAGATTAGTGAGAGGAGCAGTTAACTCACTGAAATTTGAGATAAATCTCCTATAATAATTGGCCATGCCTAAGAAACGTCTCAGTGACCGGATCGATTTAGGTCGCTCATAATTTATTATGGCCTCGATTCTATCAGGATTAGGACTCAAACCTTCTCGTGAGATTATGTAACCGAGATAAGGGAGCTGTTTTACACAAAACTTTGACTTATTTATATTAATAGAGAGGTTCGCATTTCGAAGCCGCCTTGCAACCTCCCGAAGACTCTCAAGATGGGCCTCGAATGTATTGCTCACGACGACAATGTCGTCGAGATACACAAATACATGGGGCTCGAGCTCGCCGAACCCCAAGACGTCGTCCATCAAACGAGTGAGTGTTGCCGGGCTGTTTACAAGTCCAAAAGGAAGTCTCGTAAATTGAATAGGCCTCTTCCCAACACCGAGAAAGCCGTATATCTTCGCGAATTGGGATCAAGCGGTATTTGCAAGAACGCTTTAGATAAGTCGATCGTTGTCAAATATTTGCCTGGTCCCAATCTGCTTAGAATACGGTTATGATGCGGTAGAGGATATGCATCACGTTTAGTTCTATCGTTCAGACGTCGTGCGTCTAAACATAGGCGTACCTCACCTGTAGGTTTCAAAACTGGAACTGTGCTTAGTGACCAGTCACTTTTGCTCCGTTCAATAACCCGTTGAGCTAACATTTTGTCTAATTCCCTGTTAATTTTTGCTTGTAGCTCGGGCGATGTGGGATAGTGATTAATTCTTACTGAAGGTGAATTTTTGAATTCTTCTTTCAGTTCGATTTTGTGAGATATCATGGGAGTGATATTGAGAATTTCCCCTTCCACTGCAACCATAAACATTCCCTTCACCTCTTCTAAACTTTCCATCTGTTCCTGCGTCAATACATCCTCTTCCATTTCGTGAACTTCTATCTCGCTCTCACTATAGTCCTCGTCATAACATACTCTCTGAATTTGAACCGATGGCTCAAGTTTGTATACTCGCTTGTATAAGTCCTCGTATCCGAGAATTAGTTTATGCCGGACTACGGGTGCTATTAAAGCAGGAATGATGTGGGTCTCCCCATTGAACGTAATTGGTAAGTTCACGTAGCCTAGGATTTCAATTGGTGCTCCAGAGGCTGTTTTTGCAGAAGTTGACGTCTGAAATACTTTCAACTTCAACTCATCAATAAGTTTCTCGGAACCTTTACCAAGTACCGTTCTCTGGGCCTCGCTGTCCAATAAACCAATAAGCTTTTTGTCTAGAATTTTGACTTCTACAAAGGGACGTGCGTCTCCTTCGATGTGTATTAAAAGTTCGTCAATGGGATCAGACTCATAATCATCATCATCCATGGAATCGAACCCATATTCTCTTGGGCTGCATATTGTTGTAGTTTTGGGAGTGTTTAGAGAAATGGCATCAGCTTCCTCCCTCAAGCTGAGCTCTCCATGTTTTTTTGGTCAAGCTGGACATGTTTTTGTGAGTGCGCCCAGAAGCCCACATATTCGACAAAATTTTGCTCGGGGCTCCTCGCATTCTGCGTAGTGGTGACCCTGGTTACGACAATTGTAACACGTACCTATTGGTGGACGTTTGTATTCCCTTGCTAAATCTTTTAATGTGCCTCTCGATGTGCCTTCCATTGGTTTAAGCTCTTCTCTTTGTTTTTTTCTGGGCCCTCTCATCAAGATTTTGTTTTTTTTTGATCGATTCGATTGCTCTGTCAGTTTTGGTTTTGGTTTCTGTTTAGACGTTTTTGGTTTGTTGTCAGTTGAAATTTCATTCAATTGACTGGAACAAGCCTCGTTGTTAGTACTCTCGACTGTTTTTTGGAAAATACTCCAATTATTCTCGTCGACGATTCTACCATAACGTTTGAGTTCAATCGATCGGAAATCGATTTGATTCCAGCGCCAATCATGGCATTTTGTAATCAAATCGCATATTCCTCCAAATAAGCTCGAATCTTCTTTTTCAGGTAACGGTCGAGTCATGGATTGAAATATTTTGAGCATGTCGTGAAGATAGTCAACAAATTTCTCCCCGCGAGCTTGTCGGCGGTTCGTAGCCTGTATCTCGAGTTGAAAATCGAGATCCGGAGCAAGAAATTCTTGTTTCAGTTCGGATTTCAATTCACTCCAGTTCCTAAAATCACGATTTTCCATACCCTCAATAAACCAATCCCCGTACCGAGAAAAGATGAATCGCGCCTCTAAAAAGCTCACGATCTGAAATGCTCTCCGCTCTTCGTCTCATCTTCACCTCTTTCAAAACTCTGCCAATTTCCTGCCTCCGTCCTTACCGTCGTATTTTATTCGCCACTCGGATATAGGGATGCGCTTCAGAGGTCTCTGGTGCTCCCTTATGTCTCTGTGCCTAAATTCTCTCCTAACTCACCCATTGCTACTCCGTTTCTTGTCGGGTTAGGACCTGGTTTCATATACCATTTGAATCTTCTGTGGTCGATCTTGTCCACATATTTTGGGTTGCTCGAGAGCTATTATCTTAGGTTTTAATTCATTGGATATCAGTTGTAGTTCGGCTATCTAGCCTTTGATGCCACCGATGTTCCACTGTATGATGTTGGTGAGTTTGGCTATCTTTTGTGTTTGCTTTGGAGAGGCGGTATATCTGAGCTTTTTGTGTACCTTGTTAGTCCCTTTTAGGTTTTTATTTTGTTGTATGTTGTCTTTTGTTCGTTTTGGTGGTGGTGTCCCTGTTTGGATTCTTCTTGTTGAGGTTTGCCTAGAGGCAGTGCTTGAAGTTGTTAGAACCATAGAAT
Organism: Armigeres subalbatus; assembly: GCF_024139115.2. Lineage (NCBI taxonomy): Eukaryota > Metazoa > Arthropoda > Insecta > Diptera > Culicidae > Armigeres > Armigeres subalbatus. The sequence continues at coordinate 149,751,669 of NC_085141.1, forward strand.
GTGGTTCGGTAATGTAGGATTGGGTGGTCCATCACATTACACCTACTTCATGTGATAAGGGCTGTTTACTACTGGATGTTCCTGGTGTCCAGTAGACTACCGTTCGTGACTTCTATTTTTATAGACCCTCTGCCATCCATCCGCTCGGCACGGCGGTCTTTACCTTAGGATTGGGACTGTTTTGTTTTGCGAGTGTTTATGTGTCGCTACTATTTATATAAATGTCCTTGGTTGAGAATGTCTTCGAAGCTCCGTGTAACCTGATCTTCAATTGGACTAGTGAGACCTAGACTAAAATTATGGGCACTCTCGAACTGCTGAGCAAGTTTTTGAGCCTTTTCGCCATTTGTTAATAAAATGTTATTTCCCTCTTTAAGCGCTGGAATTGGCTTTTGAGATTTTTTAAGAATTTTTGTTAATTTCCAAAAGGTTTTCGAACTGCGATCCAACTTCGAGACATTATTCTCAAAGTTGGTATATGGTATTTCTCAGAATAGCGAAACGGGATCGCGAGTTCTTTGGTATTGCCTTCGCCTCACATTTTTAAGACGGATCAGTAGCTGAAGATCGTCGGTTCGGATCGGAGTTGAATTTAATTTCACATTTAGGAATTGCAATGCCTCTGGCTTCGACAATTAAATTTGCCAAAGATACGAGAGCATTATCAATATCACTTTTGGTATCGAGAGGAATATCAACATCAAAATTCCCAATCCCAATCAGCTCTATGATAATTAAAAGTAGAGCTGATTGGATTATAAATGGCTTCTTGTGAGATTTCAAATGTCACAGGAAGGTGATCAGAGTCAAAGTCAGCATGAGTTACCAATTGGCCACACCGCTGACTTGAATCCGTTAAAACTAAATCAATTGTAGAAGGATTTCGACTGGAAGAAAAACAAGTTGGTCCATTGGGATATTGAATAGTATAATATCCCGCAGAACAATCTTCAAATAAAATTTTACCATTGGAGTTGCTTTGAGCATTATTCCATGAACGGTGTTTGGCATTGAAGTCACCAATTACGAAGAATTTTGATTTGTTGCGAGTCAGAATTTGAAGATCAGCTTTCAACAAATTCTTTTGCTGTCCATTGCATTGAAAAGGCAAGTAGGCTGCAATGAAGGAAAATTGTCCAAAATTTGTTTCAACAGAAACTCTCAAGTTTTCAAAAACTGTGGTTTGGAACGAAGAAAATAATTTATGTTTGATACGTCTATTAATGACAATGGCGCCCCCACCATAGGCGCTGTCAAGACGATCATTTCTGTAGATAAAATAATTTGGATCTCTTTTAATGGAGAGTCCTGGTTTTAAATAAGTTTCTGTTATAATGGCAATATGCACATTATGAACTGTTAGGAAGTTGAATAATTCATCTTCCTTACCCTTTAGAGAGCGGGCATTCTAATTTAGAACTTTCACACAATTATTTGAATCCATTGAAACGGAGTCCGATAACATTTTTTTGTGTGTACTTTATACCAACCTGAACAGCTTCAGGAATGGTATTTGCTTTGTTGTTCAGTGTTCAGTTAAAAAATCAAAATCGGAAGCAGTCATGCTACCTGAATCGACAACATGACCGTTATTTTCCATTGGGACATGGGTATAAACCTCATTTTGAGAAGAGAAATTTTCATTTGTCATAAGACGAGTTTATACAATCCCATTGAATTCCACCACTTAATTGTATCTTGGCAGATACGTATTTCGACCTCAACAGTAAGGCCGTCTTCAGTGTCTCGTACTTGACTCGACTTGAAGAAAATGATCGCAACTTACACTATTTATACTATGCGTAGGTATAATAATTTATCTAGGTACTTATCTAGTTACATTTACTACGGTGCTTACTTTTTTTCCTGCTTACTTTTACTCGCTTGTTGCGCTTAATGCTTAGGTTTAAACTTGAAGAGCCAGGGACTACCATTTCCTTGATCTTTATTCAACAACCGCGTTTGTACCTGTCGGTAGATTTCCAAGCTCTCAGCAACATCAAGTTTCCACGGAGAAGAGACATTTCTGTAGGGTAAGCAATACCATGCTGATGGTGGCTTGGTTCAATGCCCGGTGCCGGTCTAGGCAATTTTCGGATTGGAAATTGTCTTGACTTCTCTGGGCATGAAAGTATCATCGTGTTAGCCTCATGATATGCGAATGCAAAAATGGTAACCTGGTTTAGAAATCTCGCAGTTAATAACTGTGGAAGTGCTTAATGAGCACTAAGCTGCGAGGCGGCTCTGTCCCAGTGTGTGGATGTAACGTCAATAAGAAGAAGAAGAACCCCGTATGGGTTAACTTGTAACAGTAAAGATGGTTTCTTCAACATAGAAAATTGCCTACTTTCCAGCGGTTGTTCAAGCGGAGAGTTAATTAATTGCAATGCTTGAAAACTCGTTTTGATCATATGTTTATCAAATTAGGCAATAAAGCCGCAAAAACTGGTACATTTGGTACATTCAAAGTTAATTGCCTATATGCCGGGTATTAAGCCACCCGGAGTGGAAAATAATTACTATGTCTGAAACTTGATTTTGCATATGTACAACATGTGATAGATTTAGTTCATTCTATCACATGTTTGAATGGTACATTTGTCCCATGCGTGCCAAATATAGTTGGTTAAAATCGACTCATGCGGGAATTTTGTTGTTCCCCGGACTGTATCGGTATCTAGCCATCTTACTGTACTATCACTTGGATTTGTATTCACTGTTTTCTCTGTTATGCCTAGAGATGTCGTAAAATCCCGATTAATCGATTAGTTACTAATCGATTACTCTTGATTCTTAGCGATTATTGAATCGATTAATCATTGTATAGTAATCGATTCAAAATTAATCGATTATCACAACGATGAATCGATTAATCGAAATAATCAATTAATTTTCGACATCCTTATGATGTCGTAAAATTCTGATTAATCGATTAGTAACTAATCGGTTACTCACGATTTCTCTCGATTGTTGAATCGATTAATCGTTGGGTAATAATCGATTCAAAATTAATCGATTATCACAACGATGAATCGATTAATCGAAGTAATCGATTAATTTGCGACATCTCTAGTTATGCCCGCGTGGGTTAGTGCGTCGTCGACTGCGAAAGGGTCAAGGTGGGTGCCACCCATTGCTTTCCAAATTGTGTGGTTATACATCTTTCTGTGGGTGAAGAGAAGAGATAACTGTTAGTAATCTGGTTGGTATGGATTACCTGTTCGAGAAAGGGTTTGTAATGAGGTGTCTCTTGTTGAAGAGTTGTTCTATCATCTGTTTGGTTTTGTTTTTAGTTTTGCTCTATATTTTGGCTTCTATTCTTTGGAGTTTCGCGTTCAAGCCCCCTTCGTCCATTCGCATGCCATCCATCCATCTAGGGGGTGGATTTCTGGCATCCCACCGAGCACCACGGGGAGGTTGGACGATCGGAGTTGTGTTCTCTAGGCCATCTCGAGAGATTAGAGTCCACTTCGCTCGGCATGAGCATTTGGAGGAGGAGGAGGAAAATAGATTTAACGTGGTTTTTCAAGGATGTTCCACCTCTGACATACCACGGGTGTGCGCGCTGTCACACCAACTGCCTCGTTGGAGGAGTGGCCCTAGGTACGTCTCCGTACCTGTCCACCTAATTCGTCTCAACCCGCTTCGGTACTGTTGTACCATTGATGCCGCCCTCGATTTTATTTCAACTCAGATGCTCGTCGGTTTCTGGACATGGCCTCTCCAGTCATTAGAGGTCATTACTACATTCATACTTCCGATAACTCCCATACAAGGTACATTACACCCAATCCACTCTGGGCTATTGGGTTGGACCCCACATTCTGTACTGATGACTGTAGTAGTGGCAACATGGTATGCTTTGTATTCATTGCTTGTGGGGCAAAGGTACGCGTTCAAAGTGCCTGTGGGTCTTGGTCACCATCGGAAGATAGTATCATGGTATAATGTTGCGTTCATTGCTTGTGGGAGGCAATGTTGCTCGTTCAATGTGCCCGTCTGTTTACATATTTGGTAGTGTGGAACTACCGCCTCCCTCGAGTTCTTCATAAACCCATCTTAATACCATCTTAAAATGGTATTGCATTCACTGCTTGTGGGGGCAGTGGTGCGCGTTCGAAATGTCCGATTATTTTCATGTGTGCCCGCGTGTATCGTATGTGGTAGTGGGGAAAAAGCCACCTCTTTCGAGGTACATAAAAACCCACTTTCGTTGCGTTGTATTGTTTGTTGTTTGCCTAGTAGTGTATCCTTTGATGGTATACTGGTTGTTTTAGTATGTTGTGTGGTCTGTTCGTTGGCTCTTTCAGCCTTCTTTATATTGAGTTTATTATTTGCGCCTCTTTAAGGAATTCTAATAAGGCTGTTTCGTTTGTATGGGTGTTGTTGTATATACTCACTCCAGTTAAGTTGTGAGTATGTCTTCGTTGGCTGAAGCCTGGGCAGTTTCTTATGATGTGATCTGCGGTAAGCGTGTCATTGCATACCCTGCATTTCGGTGGGTCCTCTTTTTCAAGAGGTGTCCATGTGATAGCCATGTATGGCCTATTCTTAGTCTTGTGAGTATTCTTTGATTCTTCACTTTGCGTTGGTCTCTCCAGCGAAGCGTTGTGGGTTTGGTCATTCTGAGGAATGATGAGCTGTTGGCTCTCCATTCTGCGTCGTTTGTCCATATGGTTCTGGTCTTATACCATTCTATTATGTCGTGGGAGGGGACTTCAGTAACTATTGTTCTTGAGGTTCTTCCCATTTCCGCTAGTTTGTCGGCCTCTTCGTTTCCTTTGATGCCAACGTGGCTGGGAATCCAACAGAATGTGACCTTCTTTTTGTTTGCATTGATTCTTATATTGGCTATCCATGGATGTTTGGATTCGCCTTTTTCTAGTGCTTCTAGGCAGCTCGCAGAGTCCGTGAAGATGATGTTTGGTGTGCTATCCTCTTGTATTAAGTTTAGTGTTTCGAGCATTGCTCTGCTCTCTGCTGAGAATATTGTGCACATCTTGTTCATTTGGATGGCCATCTCTATGTTGTCACCTTTGATTCCACAGCCTACCTGGTCCTCTTTGACGGAGCCGTCAGTGTACCATTTATTGTGGTTTGCATATTTGTTAACCGTTTCTAGGTGCATCTGTTTTGCCCTGTGATTTTTCTCTTTAGCTTTGATCTGTTGTTTGATTGACCAGTCAATCTTAATCTTTGGTTCATACCATCTCTTCCTATTGTGTGTTGAATATGGGGCCACTATCGGGATTGGTTCCCCTGTAAGTTCTATTGCAAATTTATTTGCTCTGTTTATTAGGGTAATCCGTAACAGTGGTGTTGTCCCCTTTTTTCGATCCATTTGATAGCTTTGTTGATGGTTGCTAGTTTAATATGTTTTTCAAGGGGGAGTGCTCCTGTTTCAGCTAGAATTGATGTGACTGGACTAGTGCGCAGGGCTCCTGTTATTGTTCTAATCGTTTGATTGTATGCGGGGGCGATGGTCTGCCAGAGTGTTTGATCGCTGCTTGAGTACAGGTGTTAGAAAAAAAGTGACTTAACGAATTCTCCGGGACTGATGTTGAACACGTATTGGAACGGATACTATTTTTTTGGCGGTTAGATGATCTTTTTGCAGTAACGCAGAAACCGGCTTCGCATCACTAGAAACTTTACATTCTTTGGTTATGTAATCGTGGATTATTGTTGTTTCGAATGTGCTATTACCGCTCGAAAGTTGCTGTTATAATTGTGAGAAGTGACTATGGACCAGTACAAACACGAAACAATACATCCAACTTCATCAGATTCACCGATGTGTTGTCTTTGACTTTGACTAGGACATTAACCTGGACTGCATGACGCCTAAACGCTATATTTAACTTGTGACTCTTTTACCTACTGGTGATGCATAACTAATAATGTTTGTTCTAATTTTCTGGAATGCCTGGTTTGAGATCGGATGCTGAGAAGACTCCTAGGTTTTTCCTACTTCATCCATAAGTTCGTATGAATTGGTTCCTCTTCTAGCCACAATGGTGCACGGAATGTACACCGGTCCCAATTTCGCATTAAATGAGTCGCATGCTGAAGATTGTGTGAAGCTTCGCCGATAAACTTTTTGCCCTACACTGTAAACTGGTGCAGGTAATCGATATCTCAACTTATAGTTCTTGACACTTTTCTCATGAGCCTTTTGCAGATTTTTAACAACCAAATCTTGGATAGTTTTGTCAACCTTTCGCTTCTGTTCTATTCGTTCAGTTTCTGATAGTTCGCTAGTCACTGCATCTAAACGATGGTCCTCACCACTAACTACTATCTCATGCCCGAATAGAATTCTGTATGGAGAAGCCCGTTGAAGAGTGAGTCGTAGTATTAATAGTAAATTCAACATCCGAAATTTTGGAATCCCATGTGCGCTGATCGGAGCGCACGTACGTACGAATGCATGTCTCTATCCCAGACAACCAGAATGCATGCATAATAGAATTGTTTTTCTGTTATGCGATGCCTATGCACAAATTTCATCGCTTACCAGTCGCGAAAACACTTTTTACGTACAAAAGTGGAGGCGATATAAGTGTATTTCTTATCCGACGTTGCACGGAAGTGTATGCGATGTGCACGATTTTTATGCGAGTTTGTTCGTTATGCATTGCGATGTAGTTTGTGATAACAAACTCTGTTTGACAGATAATCCGATTTCATGTGAGTTTGATTGCAGGAATATGCGATGTCAACAAATGAAGCTGGAATAAACTCGTAAAATAGCCTACTGTGCGGGAAAATTTATAAATAAACTGATGAGCTTTGCACAACAATGCGAATCTGATGAAACTTGGATCGGTAAACGATTTTGATCGTGCATTCTTATGCGATGTGTGGTTGTCTGGGATGCTTCTATTCAGCCGTTCCACAGGGTTGGACTGGCTGTGATGCCTAGCATTTGTCCAATGAACAACCCTGTAGCGATCTAGGAATTGTTTGAAATTTTTGCTGAGAAAGGTACTCGCGTTATCGCTAATCAGTGTCTCTGGTACTGAATAACGGCGAAACCAGTGCTCTTCCATGGTCTTAATGACGAGATCAGTGGATATTATCCTCATGGGAACCATCATTGTCCATTTCGAGTAAACATCGAGCAGAACGAAAAGGTGACAATTGCCTGTTCGACTACGGGGTAATGATGACTGTATGAAGTCAATAGCCACCATTTGAAATGGTTTAGAAGTTAGTCTTTGCCTACCCATTTCGGGATGCTGTGAAGTTGATGACGGTTTGCATTCCTTACAAACTGTACACCTTTCTAAAACCTTGCGTATGAAAGTTGCCATCCTAGGCCAGAAGAATTTTGTTTCATCTTCTCCACGAGCTTTTCATAACCGATATGTAGGTGAGTTTCGTGCTCATCTCGCGTTAGCTTCTCGCGAGTAGATTCGGGAATGCACTGCTTCCACTCGTAATTGTAGTCCAAAGTTTCGGTTTTATTCGGAACAAACTTGAATAAACGATTATTCTCAATGCGGTAATCGATATGATTCTCTGGAGAATCACGCACCGATTTGAAAGTGGTGGTGTACCATCACGCTAAAATGAACTACGCAAAATTGAGTCAAATCCGACTCATTTTCATTAAAAACAGGACAACTCAAAATTTGAGTAAAGATACTACTTCAATAAAATGATGATTGCACTTAAACTAGGAGTCTGTTTGTCGTAAAATGCACTTAGATAGATAGATAAACTTGATTCGCATCTGTCGTAATTGATGGAAGGCCAAGCTTAACTTTCGCGAAATCATCATGCGTCCGCTTGCTCGTTGTCATCTACATCAACCAACTCAACAGCACGAGAGAGTGCATCAGGGATCACATTGTATCTCCCGCGCCTGTGTCGAATCTCCATGTCGAAACTCTGCAAATCAATGCTCCAGCGACATAGTCTCGACGACGATCGCCACTTCCCATTCATGATGTGGGTTAGTGCTGAAGCATCAGTGACGACGACGAAATGGGTACCCTCAATATATGGTCTAAATTTGTCTATCGCGGATAGGACTGTCAGTCCTTCCTTCTCAGACGCAGCATAATTTTGCTGAGCGGGCGATAACTTCTGCGAGAAGTATGCTACCACACATTCACCATTGTCGTGTTCCTGGGTGAGGATAGCCGCAATTGCACTATCCGAGGCATCCGTTTGGATGACAAATGGTAAGTTGAAATTTGGACTTGCGAGCACTGGGGCTGAGATCAATCGTTCTTTTATGCCATTAAATGATTGCTCCGCTGTGGTTGACCATTTTATGGATTTTGGTTTGTTTCGTAGGAGATTAGTGAGAGGAGCAGTTAACTCACTGAAATTTGAGATAAATCTCCTATAATAATTGGCCATGCCTAAGAAACGTCTCAGTGACCGGATCGATTTAGGTCGCTCATAATTTATTATGGCCTCGATTCTATCAGGATTAGGACTCAAACCTTCTCGTGAGATTATGTAACCGAGATAAGGGAGCTGTTTTACACAAAACTTTGACTTATTTATATTAATAGAGAGGTTCGCATTTCGAAGCCGCCTTGCAACCTCCGAAGACTCTCAAGATGGGCCTCGAATGTATTGCTCACGACGACAATGTCGTCGAGATACCTAAATACATGGGGCTCGAGCTCGCCGAACCCCAAGACGTCGTCCATCAAACGAGTGAGTGTTGCCGGGCTGTTTACAAGTCCAAAAGGAAGTCTCGTAAATTGGAATAGGCCTCTTCCCAACACCGAGAAAGCCGTATATCTTCGCGAATTGGGATCAAGCGGTATTTGCAAGAACGCTTTAGATAAGTCGATCGTTGTCAAATATTTGCTTGGTCCCAATCTGCTTAGAATACGGTTATGATGCGGTAGAGGATATGCATCACGTTTAGTTCTATCGTTCAGACGTCGTGCGTCTAAACATAGGCGTACCTCACCTGTAGGTTTCAAAACTGGAACTGTGCTTAGTGACCAGTCACTTTTGCTCCGTTCAATAACCCGTTGAGCTAACATTTTGTCTAATTCCTGTTAATTTTTGCTTGTAGCTCGGGCGATGTGGGATAGTGATTAATTCTTACTGAAGGTGAATTTTTGAATTCTTCTTTCAGTTCGATTTTGTGAGATATCATGGGAGTGATATTGAGAATTTCCCCTTCCACTGCAACCATAAACATTCCCTTCACCTCTTCTAAACTTTCCATCTGTTCCTGCGTCAATACATCCTCTTCCATTTCGTGAACTTCTATCTCGCTCTCACTATAGTCCTCGTCATAACATACTCTCTGAATTTGAACCGATGGCTCAAGTTTGTATACTCGCTTGTATAAGTCCTCGTATCCGAGAATTAGTTTATGCCGGACTACGGGTGCTATTAAAGCAGGAATGATGTGGGTCTCCCCATTGAACGTAATTGGTAAGTTCACGTAGCCTAGGATTTCAATTGGTGCTCCAGAGGCTGTTTTTGCAGAAGTTGACGTCTGAAATACTTTCAACTTCAACTCATCAATAAGTTTCTCGGAACCTTTACCAAGTACCGTTCTCTGGGCCTCGCTGTCCAATAAACCAATAAGCTTTTTGTCTAGAATTTTGACTTCTACAAAGGGACGTGCGTCTCCTTCGATGTGTATTAAAAGTTCGTCAATGGGATCAGACTCATAATCATCATCATCCATGGAATCGAACCCATATTCTCTTGGGCTGCATATTGTTGTAGTTTTGGGAGTGTTTAGAGAAATGGCATCAGCTTCCTCCCTCAAGCTGAGCTCTCCATGTTTTTTGGACAAGCTGGACATGTTTTTGTGAGTGCGCCCAGAAGCCCACATATTCGACAAAATTTTGCTCGGGGCTCCTCGCATTCTGCGTAGTGGTGACCCTGGTTACGACAATTGTAACACGTACCTATTGGTGGACGTTTGTATTCCCTTGCTAAATCTTTTAATGTGCCTCTCGATGTGCCTTCCATTGGTTTAAGCTCTTCTCTTTGTTTTTTTCTGGGCCCTCTCATCAAGATTTTGTTTTTTTTGATCGATTCGATTGCTCTGTCAGTTTTGGTTTTGGTTTCTGTTTAGACGTTTTTGGTTTGTTGTCAGTTGAAATTTCATTCAATTGACTGGAACAAGCCTCGTTGTTAGTACTCTCGACTGTTTTTTGGAAAATACTCCAATTATTCTCGTCGACGATTCTACCATAACGTTTGAGTTCAATCGATCGGAAATCGATTTGATTCCAGTGCCAATCATGGCATTTTTGTAATCAAATCGCATATTCCTCCAAATAAGCTCGAATCTTCTTTTTTCAGGTAACGGTCGAGTCATGGATTGAAATATTTTGAGCATGTCGTGAAGATAGTCAACAAATTTCTCCCCGCGAGCTTGTCGGCGGTTCGTAGCCTGTATCTCGAGTTGAAAATCGAGATCCGGAGCAAGAAATTCTTGTTTCAGTTCGGATTTCAATTCACTCCAGTTCCTAAAATCACGATTTTCCATACCCTCAATAAACCAATCCCCGTACCGAGAAAAGATGAATCGCGCCTCTAAAAAGCTCACGATCTGAAATGCTCTCCGCTCTTCGTCTCATCTTCACCTCTTTCAAAAACTCTGCCAATTTCCTGCCTCCGTCCTTACCGTCGTATTTTATTCGCCACTCGGATATAGGGATGCGCTTCAGAGGTCTCTGGTGCTCCCTTATGTCTCTGTGCCTAAATTCTCTCCTAACTCACCCATTGCTACTCCGTTTCTTGTCGGGTTAGGACCTGGTTTCATATACCATTTGAATCTTCTGTGGTCGATCTTGTCCACATATTTTGGGTTGCTCGAGAGCTATTATCTTAGGTTTTAATTCATTGGATATCAGTTGTAGTTCGGCTATCTAGCCTTTGATGCCACCGATGTTCCACTGTATGATGTTGGTGAGTTTGGCTATCTTTTGTGTTTGCTTTGGAGAGGCGGTATATCTGAGCTTTTTGTGTACCTTGTTAGTCCCTTTTAGGTTTTTATTTTGTTGTATGTTGTCTTTTGTTCGGTTTGGTGGTGGTTCCCCTGTTTGGATTCTTCTTGGAGAGGTTGGCCCAGAGGCCGTGTTTGAAGTTGTTAGAACCATAGAATGTGGTTCGGTAATGTAGGATTGGGTGGTCCATCACATTACACCTACTTCATGTGATAAGGGCTGTTTACTACTGGATGTTCCCTGGTGTCCAGTAGACTACCGTTCGTGACTTCTATTTTTATAGACCCTCTGCCATCCATCCGCTCGGCACGGCGGTCTTTACCTTAGGATTGGGACTGTTTTGTTTTGCGAGTGTTTATGTGTCGCTACTATTTATATAAATGTCCTTGGTTGAGAATGTCTTCGAAGCTCCGTGTAACCTGATCTTCAATTGGACTAGTGAGACCTAGACTAAAATTATGGGCACTCTCGAACTGCTGAGCAAGTTTTTGAGCCTTTTCGCCATTTGTTAATAAAATGTTATTTCCCTCTTTAAGCGCTGGAATTGGCTTTTGAGATTTTTAAGAATTTTTGTTAATTTCCAAAAGGTTTTCGAACTGCGATCCAACTTCGAGACATTATTCTCAAAGTTGGTATATGGTATTTCTCAGAATAGCGAAACGGGATCGCGAGTTCTTTGGTATTGCCTTCGCCTCACATTTTTAAGACGGATCAGTAGCTGAAGATCGTCGGTTCGGATCGGAGTTGAATTTAATTTCACATTTAGGAATTGCAATGCCTCTGGCTTCGACAATTAAATTTGCCAAAGATACGAGAGCATTATCAATATCACTTTTGGTATCGAGAGGAATATCAACATCAAAATTCCCAATCCCAATCAGCTCTATGATAATTAAAAGTAGAGCTGATTGGATTATAAATGGCTTCTTGTGAGATTTCAAATGTCACAGGAAGGTGATCAGAAGTCAAAGTCAGCATGAGTTACCAATTGGCCACACCGCTGACTTGAATCCGTTAAAACTAAATCAATTGTAGAAGGATTTCGACTGGAAGAAAAACAAGTTGGTCCATTGGGATATTGAATAGTATAATATCCCGCAGAACAATCTTCAAATAAGATTTTACCATTGGAGTTGCTTTGAGCATTATTCCATGAACGGTGTTTGGCATTGAAGTCACCAATTACGAAGAATTTTGATTTGTTGCGAGTCAGAATTTGAAGATCAGCTTTCAACAAATTCTTTTGCTGTCCATTGCATTGAAAAGGCAAGTAGGCTGCAATGAAGGAAAATTGTCCAAAATTTGTTTCAACAGAAACTCCCAAGGTTTCAAAAACTTTGGTTTGGAACGAAGAAAATAATTTATGTTTGATACGTCTATTAATGACAATGGCGACCCCACCATAGGCGCTGTCAAGACGATCATTTCTGTAGATAAAATAATTTGGATCTCTTTTAATGGAGAGTCCTGGTTTTAAATAAGTTTCTGTTATAATGGCAATAAGGTACACCGGGGTAAGTTGAAAGTAAGTTTTTCAAAGTTGAAATTAGAAGTGCTGTAAAAAATCACCCTTCGATATATTTTGACTCCGTTTGAGGTGTTTGCTAGTCCGGGCCAAGTATTATACATAAAAAATAAGCAAACTGAGCAACTTTTTTATAAATATTTTTATATTTAAATTATTTTATTATATGCATCGTTTCAATTTGCCCCGCGAATCAGGGCAAGTTGAAACACTGCGTTATATTCAGACGTAGGGCTAATTTTGCCGTATTAATAACAAAATGTATGTACTCAGTGAGACTCAAGAAGCACGAGGTTGTAAAGGTGACTATAATACTGCCAAGATTCGCATAAGAGTCTCATGTAAGTTTTTGACAATTTTGATTTTCCTTCAGAAACTAACTAGCTTAAAATTGTCTCCTGATTAAGAAAAACTGATAAAATAGTAGGCTTTGTTCTAGAAATTTGAAAACAAATCCCACTTTTGTTGTCTCATGTTGATAAATATCTCTCATAAAATCAGATTCCAGATTTTGATAGGTACTCTTTTACACAAAAATAAACTTAAGTATGGTCCATTTAATTGTGGGACAATTAACACGGATCATTACGAATAAAAATATTATGTCAATTTTTTGGAAAGATACCAATTTTTTTTCTTTCGGCGAAAATGTCATTGGACTCTTATGCGAATAAGGGCAGTGTACAACTGAGTCACAAGTGTATTTTCAGAAACCAAATTCTAGAGAACGCACTACGCTGAAAATTTATTAAATTGATTTCCTCCTGCTGGTGACCACTCGGATTACTGTTAAGAATGCTTCATTATTTGGTTCACTTGTATATTGCGCAGTTGATTAATTCGGTTGTGGCTTCTTCATAAATGCACATTAATTAACCAGCCTTCATATCTCTCATAAACTCTTCGATTAGAGAAATAGGCAACTGGGGAAGTGAAAGGTGGAGTTAACGAAATGTTTACATACTCTATGTTTTATTTTTCAGTGCTCAGTAGATTAAGAATCTCAAAACTGCATTTTTAACATGACCCCTTTTCATTCTAGTGGAGATTGTGGGAGGGTTGCATTCATTACGGAATGGGCGGAAATTTATTGAATTTATGTTCAGAAGTTTGCATGTTTTTATAAATTTATGTTTTTCGAATATATGTATTTACGTTTTGAATCGTTGTTTTAACTTGCCCCGCACCACGCATTTCTATTTGCCCCGTTGAGTTGAACATGCAGAGCAATATCAAACAACCAAAATACAAAAATTAAAACGGGTCTTTCATCGATTTTTCATAATCATTAGGCTTATTTAACATTGAATGATTACCTACCGTGAAAATTTGATGAAAAAACTGTTACAAACATCGTTTTGAGACCAGTTTCATTGGCACGTCAAATAGTTGGTTTGGATTTTTCGAAGGGCGAAAAATAAACAATGGAAGGGATTGCTTTTGAAAGCTGCAATCTTTCGGGAATGGCAGTCAGAAGGTGCGTTTAGGCGAGTAGTTTGTTGAAAAAAATTATCAGAACATTCGGTCATTTCCTATCTGAATTACAGCTTCCGTTTCAACTTACCCCGCATTTCAACTTGCCCCGGTGTACCTTATGCACATTATGAACTGTTAGGAAGTTGAATAATTCATCTTCCTTACCCTTTAGAGAGCGGGCATTCTAATTTAGAACTTTCACACAATTATTTGGATCCATTGAAACGGAGTCCGGTAACATTTGTTTGTGTGTACTTTATACCAACCTGAACAGCTTCAGGAATGGTATTTGCTAAAAAAAATCAAAATCGGAAGCAGTCATGCTACCTGAATCGGCAACATGACCGTTATTTTCCATTGGGACATGGGTATAAACCTCATTTTGAAAAGAGAAATTTTCATTTGTCTTAAGACGAGTTTATACAATCCCATTGAATTCCACCACTTAATTGTATCTTGACAGATACGTATTTCGACCTCAACAGTAAGGCCGTCTTCAGTGTCTCGTACTTGACTCGACTTTAAGAAAATGATCGCAACTTACACTATTTATACTATGCGTAGGTATAATAATTTATCTAGGTACTTATCTTGTTACATTTACTACGGTGCTTACTTTTTTTTTTCCTGCTTACTTTTACTCGCTTGTTGCGCTTAATGCTTAGGTATAAACTTGAAGAGCCAGGGACTACCATTTCCTTGATCTTTATTCAACAACCGCGTTTGTACCTGTCGGTAGATTTCCAAGCTCTCAGCAACATCAAGTTTCCACGGAGAAGAGACATTTCTTTAGGGTAAGCAATACCATGCTGATGGTGGCTTGGTCCAATGCCCGGTGCCGGTCTAGGCAATTTTCGGATTGGAAATTGTCTTGACTTCTCTGGGCATCATCGTGTTAGCCTCATGATATGCGAATGCAAAATGGTAACCTGGTTTAGAAATCTCGCAGTTAATAACTGTGGAAGTGCTTAATGAACACTAAGCTGCGAGGCGGCTCTGTCCCAGTGTGTGGATGTAACGTCAATAAGAAGAAGAAGAACCCCGTATGGGTTAACTTGTAACAGTAAAGATGGTTTCTTCAACATAGAAAATTGCCTACTTTCCGGCGGTTGTTCAAGCGGAGTGTTAATTAATTACAATGCTTGAAAACTCGTTTTGATCATATGTTTATCAAATTAGGCAATAAAGCCGCAAAAACTGGTACATTTGGTACATTCAAAGTTAATTGCCTATATGCCACCCGGAGTGGAAATTAATTACTATGTCTGAAACTTGATTTTGCATATGTACAACATGTGATAGATTTAGTACAATTACAATACAAATTCGTTTTCGAATGAAAACCCCTCCCTCCATTTATTTCCTCTTCCTCTACTAAAAGACTCACTCAACTCCTGAATAATCGACCTCTTGATATTAATGATGTGTTGATTAGCTTCATGGTGTAGAGAGTATGTAGTTCAAATTTGGTTAAAATTGATCCATGCGCTTTTGAGTTACACTAAATTATTAAAGTTTGAAATAAAACCATGTCCTTTATATTTGGGCAGTTTATTACCCTTTGTCTTCTTCTTGTCCTCGAAAATCTCTGGTAGTACTTCTTGGCCGTTTGGGAGTTTTGTTGTTCCCCGGACTGTATCGGTATCTAGCCATCTTACTGGACTATCACTTGGATTTGTATTCACCACATCTTGGGCATACTGCTTTGTTGCGGCATACTGCGGTGAGATGACCGAACATTAGCATTTTGTACATTGCCGTGGCCTGGGGTAGTACATTCTCACTGGTGTCGGTATGGCTCCCACTTTGATTGTTTCAGGGGCTTCCTCGGTTGCAAAGGTGAGAACGAAGTTACCGTTTTTTCCCCCGTTTCTCTACGGCCGTCACGTCTTGCTTCTCTAGTTTAGTTTTGAGGACCTTTGGGTCCATGTCTTTTATATTTGGGCAGTTTACTACCCCTTTTGTCTTCTTCCTGTCCTCGAAGATCTCTGCAACTACCTCTTGGCCGTTGGGGAGTTTTGTTATTCCCCGGACTGTGTCAGTGTCTATCCATCTTTTTGTGCTGATTATGTAGTGACCACTTGGGTTTGTACTCACTGTGTTTTCTGTTATGCCCGCATGGGTTAGTGCGTCGTCAACTGCGAAAGGGTCGAGTGGGGTGCCACCCATTGCTTTCCAAATTGTGTAGTTATGCATCTTCTGTGGGTGAAGAAGAGAGATAACTGTTAGTGGTCTAGGTAGTCTAGGTTACCTGTTTGGGGAGGGGTTTGTGATGAGGTGTCTCTTGTTAAGGGGTATCAGGTATCAGGTATCAGAACGTCGGCTCCAGGGGCACGTTCACCTCAATTTGGGAGATTTGTGCCATCGCCTTCACAGCCTTTTTCATCACACACCTGACGGAAAAGGAAGTGAACAAAAGGAAAGGAATGTGGATGGGAGAACAAAGGGAATGTTTGGAAAAGGGCCCTTGAAGAGTGCATACAACGCATTAGCGTACAAGAGCTTATAGCTCCTTACCACAACTGGTTATGAACAACAAAATACTCTGAAGGTTCAGGTTTCTGAAGTCAATTTCACTAAGTAAGTGTTTACCAAATATTTGGAAGCGCAATTGTGCATAGACTGGGCAGTTACATATAAGATGATAAGAAGTTCCATAATCGGATTCACAACTATCACAAACAGATGATTCAACGCGTTGAATATTTGCCATGTGATAGTTCAGTCGGCAGTGACCTGTCAAGGCCTTGACTAAGACACTGCAATTCTGTTTAGACAGATTAGCTAAATAGCTTGCTACTACCGGAGATGGCTCCCGGATGTACAATTTTGTTTGATGACATGAATCCAGACTACTCCAATGCCATTTGTGCTGAGTGACAGCCCAAGAGTTGATCAAAAGCTTCACCCAACACTTGGATATTGGAATAGCTGGCTCAGGACCAATAAAGTCATGCGATGCTCCATTACGAGCTAACTCATCAGCCAATTCGTTTCCAGCTATGGAAGAATGACCAGGTACCCATATAAGGTGTAAAGTATTAACTGAATTCAGTTCCTCAATTTGAGTTCGACATGCGATTACTAACTTCGACCTTGAGTTGGCCGAGGCGAGAGCTTTAATAGCTGCTTGGCTATCTGAACAGAAGTATATTACTTTGCCCATAATGCGTTGCTGCAGTGCAGATTGCACTCCACACATGATGGCAAATATTTCCGCCTGAAAGACAGTGCAGTGTGTACCCAGTGAGTGTGACTGTTCCAATCTCAGCTCACGCGAATAGACGCCTGCACCTGCTCTACCTTCGAGGAGGGAGCCGTCAGTGTAACAAACAATGCTGTCCGACATACTTCTCTCCAAATAGCCAGATGTCCACTCATCCCGCGAGGGGAATTGTGTTGAAAATGTCCTATAAGGAAAACTACTAACGTGTGTGAGATCACTTGGAGCAAGGAAAATTTTGTCCCAATTAACCATAAGCGGTAACAACGAAGTGTGTGTAGAACTGCGGTTTACAGGATTCTCTTCCATAAAACCGAGAACCCATAGTCGGTAAGTACAAGAAAATGCTTCTTGTTTGAGATGTATGTGTAGTGGGGCCACGTCGAAGAGAACTTCGAGAGCAGCCGTGGGAGTTGAAGAGAACGCACCAGTCATTGCGATTAGGCACATCCTTTGAAGATGGCCTAATTTAGACTGAATTGTCCTCACTTCCCCCTTTTGCCACCACACAAGACATCCATAAGCCAAAATTGGTCGTACAACTGTTGTGTAAATCCATTTGATATATTTGGGTTTAAGACCCCAAGTTTTACCAAAGGTTCGTCGGCATTGGCCGAAAGCCATACACGCCTTGATTCTGAACTCAATGTTAGGAGTCCAGGAAAGCTTTGAATCCAAAATTAGACCCACATACTTTACTTGATCAGTTACATTGATTTCAGAACCAAAAAGATGTAATGGACGAATACCATTACGATTACGTTTTTCCGTGAAAAGAACAATAGATGTTTTATTCGGATTGACCGAAAGGCCATATTGGCGACACCAACTTTCAACTACCTGAAGGGCATTTTGCATCAGGTCGAATAAGGTAGTAATGCACAAACCCACTATCAATGTAAGATAGTCGTCGGCAAATCCATAGGTAGGAAAACCGCCATTATTGAGTAACCTCAATAGCGTATCTGCGACGAGATTCCACAAAAGTGGAGATAATACTCCCCCTTGAGGGCATCCGCAGACACTTAATTTCCTAATCGCTGCTTGACGTAATGTCGAGTAGAGATGTCGGTTTTTAAGCATCTGGTGAATCCATTTGGTAATAATATTAGGTAGCCCATGACAACGTGCAACTTCCAATATTGCATCGAAAGACACGTTGTCGAAAGCACCTTCAATATCTAAGAAAGCACCCAAGCACGATTGCTTTTGAGCGAATGCTTTCTCGATATCGTACACAACCTTGTGTAGAAGAGTCACGGTGGACTTTCCAGATTGGTAAGCATGTTGATTAACATGGAGAGGCATGTTTGCCAAACAGTCATCACGAATGTGATGATCGATAATACGTTCTAAGCATTTCAGAAGAAATGAGGTCAGACTGATGGGTCTAAAACTCTTCGCTTCTTCATACGAAGCACGTCCTCCTTTTGGGATAAACTTTACAGTGACATCCCGCCAGGATATGGGAATATACCCAGTAGCAAAACTGCATACTAAAAGCTTTTTCAAAACATGTTTGATATGTTCAAACCCCTCCTGAACTAGCACAGGACAAACCCCATCCTCCCTGGAGATTTGTAGGG
>NC_085141.1:149775427-149807927 GCF_024139115.2 Armigeres subalbatus
AATTGAATCACAAAAATTATCCAGACCAGAATGGTGGACCTCAAAATAACGATTTCTCAAATAAGATCCGTACTCTCCCAGATTATGCTAAGCCGTTCTGGAAAATGTCCAAAATACTAAAATCCAAGCCTCGGCCCATAGAGGCGGAGTAGTGTATAGTGTCGCCATCTTCAAAAGTTTAGAGAAAAAGTCGAAAAAGTAAACAAACATTTTGCACGAACAACAAGTTTTATTTCTTAATTTTCCAGCTTATTTGTGTATAAAGTGCAGTATTTCTTTAATTGAGATTGAAAATTTTGTTCACATAGAATCTGTTTTCGTTGTTGTGGAAGAAATTTGCATAGACGACTTGCTGTTGTTTTAGAGGAAGTAGACCAGTGTAGCTGGTTCATAACTGGTGAAATTTTCTCGTGATTGAATATACTTGTTTGTGCCATTAGAGTAAGTTATTCACTTAAAATAAATTATGAACGATTCATACTAAAGTCAATTAATAGTTATGTATTTCAGGTTGGTAAAATGAGCGAGTACTACGAGAAACCTTCGTCCATCAAGTGCGTAGTACCATCTTGCACTCAGAAGCGTGAAGCTGGGGTATCTTTTCACAAATTTCCCGATAAGCAGCGCGACCAGAAAAGACATAATACTTGGATCCGTGAGCTGCATTTGAAGTATCCACCAAATAAATATTCTGTTGTTTGCAGTCAGCATTTTAAAGTAGAAGACTAACATCCTCCCAGTAAGTCAAAAATAAATACTTATTAGCCTGACATTTAATCCTATCTTTTAATTATTCCTTCGAATGTTCTTATTACACAGGAAATGATCAAACGAAACTAGTTTTGAAGAGCCATGCCATACCAATTCCCCCTGTGGAAGGTCAAAAAGACAATTCAAGAAAAGAGAAATGTGATTCACAATGATTCGTCTTTAATCAACAATACTCAGCCTCCTTCTTACGACGATGCTGCGGTCCAGGTTGATACAACTGATCTGGACGTTCTGTTTAAGAAAAAAGAGAGGAAAGTTTTAAAATCGATTCAGTAGAACAGCTAACAGCGTGGACCGGTTTGGGGAGTTTTAAGATGCTAGAGGTAATCGTGAGTGCTTTCGAGATGACACCAGAGGCAAAACAATTTTCCAAGTTGGTCATTAGTATCAAACACTTGGTAATACTTGTGTTTGTGAAAATTAAGACGAACATGTCCTTTCGTTGCATTTCAAGTTTGTTTGATATAGGGTAAACTGGGGTAATATACCCCAGGGCAAAACGACCTTTTGGTATTTTTAGCAGTGTTCCAGGAATATTTTCAAGAATGTTTACTACTGGATTAGTAGTTCGAGATCCGAACTACATGCGCTGTGGCCAAGGGTCGTTTTGCCCCGGGGTGCATATTACTCCAGTTTCTAACTCCCAAAACTACGTCCAAATATTTCCATACAACTGTTCCCATCCTGGCTGATGTGATGCGCGTAGCTGTTCCATGGCCGACCAAAGAAATGATTGCTAACGATCTTCTATATTGCTTTCAACAGTATTCAAATGTGCGGGCTGTGTTGGACTGCACTGAAATTCCCATTCAGCGATCGAACTGCTTGCACTGCAGGATCTTGACATACTCACATTACAAAGGTCGAGAGACGGCAAAATATATGATTTCAGTGACACCGGGAGGTTGTATCAGTTACATAAGTCCTGGTTATGTTGGCAAAGCTTCGGATAAATTCATCTTTAATGCATGTGACATTTTTCGCTGTTCGAGGAGAATGATGCAATAAATTCTTTGAGAGCATCGAATAAGTTGGCGGAAATTTCTGTGGCTTGATTTGATAATTGCTCCAACATAAAATAAAGGGCCTTGTCGATTTCATATAACTGTGCAAAGCTGCAGAACTCTTGTCAGAGTAGTACGACAGCAGCTTGAACAGGTTCGAGAGCTTGATTTATTCCACCTATCGCCAAAAATCATGTTCACTGGAGTTGAATTTGGATTGTAGCCTCAAATCGCTTAGAGTTTGTTGAACGAATTCTCTTAACACATAGAACCGTTTGAGCATGGATAGCATTATATTCCAACGTGGCTTGGTATCAGCCATTAATACATATTCTTTACCGAATTCAGAACGAACATATTTTTACAGCACATTATTTATCACAGGTGATCTTCGGAAAAGAATTACTACGGCACGTATCTTTTTCATAATATCATATATTGCGGGAAAGTTATCGACGATATAAACCAGAGCTTAAAATATTCATCTTCATGAAGCAACTTCAGTCCGAATATTGACAAACATCGCATGAATATTCAAAACATAGAATGACATAGACGACTACTCCACGAACTCATTCATTCGACTGTCACTGAGTGTGTTTACTATGTGCAGAAAAAAACATAATTAGCATTGTTTATGTTGATGTTTACCGTCGAAAGTGCCTCGCGGATGAAAATCGGATTCAGTTCTATGTGATACATTACTTTACTCATTTGAAACATGCTCAGATTTCAGATAATTTATCAATTTGTAAAATGTGCATAAATATTCAATGACTAATATTCAACTGAATATTGACTGTCCAGAGCCGACTATGAATGTGTCGGAAGTGAACTGACAAATGAAGAAAAATGGACTTCACCAAAAATTTTCGATTATTTTACACTCTGATATAAACAATGTTCATTGAATTAAAGAATGATTGACAATTAGACAGATGGCTAAGAGAATTAAGCAACACGTATGAATAATGATGATGTTGATCGATTTTTGCTGTAGGGTGATCGTCGTTAATGATGTTTATTTGTGCATAAATTTATTTATGCTGTGCGCGATAGTTGTGTTTGTTGCACTGTGAGTCTTTAGCTGATATACGTGAATGTAGGGAAAACTATTCATGATTTTTCATATTGACAGCAAAATTTGATATACCGAAAATACCGGTATTTTCCGTCTCTAATACCGATATTTTCGGTATTTAAAATTGGCCAGTAATACCGGTTTTACCGGTTTCGGTACTACCGGATAGACCACCCTAGCGTCGAATCGAGTGTTCCGATGTGCGCCGTACGAGAAAAGCTTGAGCCTCTTTCGGACGCTATGCGACTCGTGCACCAGATCAACTGTCGGAATATGGTTCTCCTGAGAAGAGGTCACTGAGCCACTGTGTCCTAGCGGAAATGAACAGGGCGGACGATCTCGGTCTTGCTCACGGTTGAGGTTAGGTCAAATCGTGACCAAAACCTAATAGGTCCTGTTATAATAGTGGATGGGTCTTAGGGTAAAGTTTTACGGAAGTTCCTCGGCCTTATTATTTTTATAAACTTGGATGTTACTCCTTCGAGCTCTTGAGTGGAAAAGAACGTGCCGAGGAATTTATTGTCTTACCAACCCCAAACCAGACTCATTGAGATCCCCATTGGCCAACTGCAGAATCCATCGTACAATGTAAGAGTATATTGTGTGTGGTATTGGTAAGTGTGTTAACAATCTGTTTGTCCCTAGACTTCAAATTGACCGTTTTTTTAGAGTAATTAAAGTTCTCCTATGCTAGCTATGAATTGACCTAATTGAGGTAACAATGAACATATAATGAATGTAATAAATTCTAATTGGAATATGTTTTCTTTGTATTCAATGAAAACGACATTTAAATAATAATAATACTCTATAATGCTCGGAGAAAGGCTATGTAGTTCATCATGAACAGCAATATGAGAAACTGTATTGCCACTCACTCTCCTTAATTCGCTGAGCTATATAGGGTAAACTACCCTAATGGTAACACTATCCCCTTTTCTCCCCTAATGAATTAATAATTTTATTATTAATTTATTTGACGATATTCTAATCCATCCAGTACTACTCAGGTTTGAGACGCAACTTTGCTTGCTCGATAATTTCGCAATAGAGAATATTTACGTACTGATCAACCAAATAGTGCCTTTATCTGATCAATTAAAGACCATTTGTCGACGATATACCCAGTTTTTGTTTTAATAGGCCCTATCTCTCCTGAATATCTTAACACTTTTAATGTTGAGAGGGAGAAAAGTACCTTCTCTTCGGCTGTTAGGATGTGAACTCTACCTGATGAAGTTACTTCTGGAATGTATTTCGTCAAGGTAAGTAACTGGAGCATGGAGCGCTGATATTTTGACATGTTAGAAAAAAAGTGACTTAACGAATTCTCCGGGACTGATGTTGAACACGTATTGGAACGGATACTATTTTTTGGCGGTTAGATGATCTTTTTGCAGTAACGCAGAAACCGGCTTCGCATCACTAGAAACTTTACATTCTTTGGTTATGTAATCGTGGATTATTGTTGTTTCGAATGTGCTATTACCGCTCGAAAGTTGCTGTTATAATTGTGAGAAGTGACTATGGACCAGTACAAACACGAAACAATACATCCAACTTCATCAGATTCACCGATGTGTTGTCTTTGACTTTGACTAGGACATTAACCTGGACTGCATGACGCCTAAACGCTATATTTAACTTGTGACTCTTTTACCTACTGGTGATGCATAACTAATAATGTTTGTTCTAATTTTCTGGAATGCCTGGTTTGAGATCGGATGCTGAGAAGACTCCTAGGTTTTTCCTACTTCATCCATAAGTTCGTATGAATTGGTTCCTCTTCTAGCCACAATGGTGCACGGAATGTACACCGGTCCCAATTTCGCATTAAATGAGTCGCATGCTGAAGATTGTGTGAAGCTTCGCCGATAAACTTTTTGCCCTACACTGTAAACTGGTGCAGGTAATCGATATCTCAACTTATAGTTCTTGACACTTTTCTCATGAGCCTTTTGCAGATTTTTAACAACCAAATCTTGGATAGTTTTGTCAACCTTTCGCTTCTGTTCTATTCGTTCAGTTTCTGATAGTTCGCTAGTCACTGCATCTAAACGATGGTCCTCACCACTAACTACTATCTCATGCCCGAATAGAATTCTGTATGGAGAGAAGCCCGTTGAAGAGTGAGTCGTAGTATTAATAGTAAATTCAACATCCGAAATTTTGGAATCCCATGTGCGCTGATCGGAGCGCACGTACGTACGAATGCATGTCTCTATCCCAGACAACCAGAATGCATGCATAATAGAATTGTTTTTCTGTTATGCGATGCCTATGCGCACAAATTTCATCGCTTACCAGTCGCGAAAACACTTTTTACGTACAAAAGTGGAGGCGATATAAGTGTATTTCTTATCCGACGTTGCACGGAAGTGTATGCGATGTGCACGATTTTTATGCGAGTTTGTTCGTTATGCATTGCGATGTAGTTTGTGATAACAAACTCTGTTTGACAGATAATCCGATTTCATGTGAGTTTGATTGCAGGAATATGCGATGTCAACAAATGAAGCTGGAATAAACTCGTAAAATAGCCTACTGTGCGGGAAAATTTATAAATAAACTGATGAGCTTTGCACAACAATGCGAATCTGATGAAACTTGGATCGGTAAACGATTTTGATCGTGCATTCTTATGCGATGTGTGGTTGTCTGGGATGCTTCTATTCAGCCGTTCCACAGGGTTGGACTGGCTGTGATGCCTAACATTTGTCCAATGAACAACCCTGTAGCGATCTAGGAATTGTTTGAAATTTTTGCTGAGAAAGGTACTCGCGTTATCGCTAATCAGTGTCTCTGGTACTGAATAACGGCGAAACCAGTGCTCTTCCATGGTCTTAATGACGAGATCAGTGGATATTTTCCTCATGGGAACCATCATTGTCCATTTCGAGTAAACATCGAGCAGAACGAAAAGGTGACAATTGCCTGTTCGACTACGGGGTAATGATGACTGTATGAAGTCAATAGCCACCATTTGAAATGGTTTAGAAGTTAGTCTTTGCCTACCCATTTCGGGATGCTGTGAAGTTGATGACGGTTTGCATTCCTTACAAACTGTACACCTTTCTAAAACCTTGCGTATGAAAGTTGCCATCCTAGGCCAGAAGAATTTTGTTTCATCTTCTCCACGAGCTTTTCATAACCGATATGTAGGTGAGTTTCGTGCTCATCTCGCGTTAGCTTCTCGCGAGTAGATTCAGGAATGCACTGCTTCCACTCGTAATTGTAGTCCAAAGTTTCGGTTTTATTCGGAACAAACTTGAATAAACGATTATTCTCAATGCGGTAATCGATATGATTCTCTGGAGAATCACGCACCGATTTGAAAGTGGTGGTGTACCATCACGCTAAAAGTGAACTACGCAAAATTGAGTCAAATCCGACTCATTTTCATTAAAAACGGGACAACTCAAAATTTGAGTAAAAGATACTACTTCAATAAAATGATGATTGCACTTAAACTAGGAGTCTGTTTGTCGTAAAATGCACTTAGATAGATAGATAAACTTGATTCGCATCTGTCGTATTAAAAATTGATGGAAGGCCAAGCTTAACTTTCGCGAAATCATCATGCGTCCGCTTGCTCGTTGTCATCTACATCAACCAACTCAACAGCACGAGAGAGTGCATCGGGGATCACATTGTATCTCCCGCGCCTGTGTCGAATCTCCATGTCGAAACTCTGCAAATCAATGCTCCAGCGACATAGTCTCGACGACGATCGCCACTTCCCATTCATGATGTGGGTTAGTGCTGAAGCATCAGTGACGACGACGAAATGGGTACCCTCAATATATGGTCTAAATTTGTCTATCGCGGATAGGACTGTCAGTCCTTCCTTCTCAGACGCAGCATAATTTTGCTGAGCGGGCGATAACTTCTGCGAGAAGTATGCTACCACACATTCACCATTGTCGTGTTCCTGGGTGAGGATAGCCGCAATTGCACTATCCGAGGCATCCGTTTGGATGACAAATGGTAAGTTGAAATTTGGACTTGCGAGCACTGGGGCTGAGATCAATCGTTCTTTTATGCCATTAAATGATTGCTCCGCTGTGGTTGACCATTTTATGGATTTTGGTTTGTTTCGTAGGAGATTAGTGAGAGGAGCAGTTAACTCACTGAAATTTGAGATAAATCTCCTATAATAATTGGCCATGCCTAAGAAACGTCTCAGTGACCGGATCGATTTAGGTCGCTCATAATTTATTATGGCCTCGATTCTATCAGGATTAGGACTCAAACCTTCTCGTGAGATTATGTAACCGAGATAAAGGGAGCTGTTTTACACAAAACTTTGACTTATTTATATTAATAGAGAGGTTCGCATTTCGAAGCCGCCTTGCAACCTCCGAAGACTCTCAAGATGGGCCTCGAATGTATTGCTCACGACGACAATGTCGTCGAGATACCTAAATACATGGGGCTCGAGCTCGCCGAACCCCAAGACGTCGTCCATCAAACGAGTGAGTGTTGCCGGGCTGTTTACAAGTCCAAAAGGAAGTCTCGTAAATTGGAATAGGCCTCTTCCCAACACCGAGAAAGCCGTATATCTTCGCGAATTGGGATCAAGCGGTATTTGCAAGAACGCTTTAGATAAGTCGATCGTTGTCAAATATTTGCCTGGTCCCAATCTGCTTAGAATACGGTTATGATGCGGTAGAGGATATGCATCACGTTTAGTTCTATCGTTCAGACGTCGTGCGTCTAAACATAGGCGTACCTCACCTGTAGGTTTCAAAACTGGAACTGTGCTTAGTGACCAGTCACTTTTGCTCCGTTCAATAACCCGTTGAGCTAACATTTTGTCTAATTCCCTGTTAATTTTTGCTTGTAGCTCGGGCGATGTGGGATAGTGATTAATTCTTACTGAAGGTGAATTTTTGAATTCTTCTTTCAGTTCGATTTTGTGAGATATCATGGGAGTGATATTGAGAATTTCCCCTTCCACTGCAACCATAAACATTCCCTTCACCTCTTCTAAACTTTCCATCTGTTCCTGCGTCAATACATCCTCTTCCATTTCGTGAACTTCTATCTCGCTCTCACTATAGTCCTCGTCATAACATACTCTCTGAATTTGAACCGATGGCTCAAGTTTGTATACTCGCTTGTATAAGTCCTCGTATCCGAGAATTAGTTTATGCCGGACTACGGGTGCTATTAAAGCAGGAATGATGTGGGTCTCCCCATTGAACGTAATTGGTAAGTTCACGTAGCCTAGGATTTCAATTGGTGCTCCAGAGGCTGTTTTGCAGAAGTTGACGTCTGAAATACTTTCAACTTCAACTCATCAATAAGTTTCTCGGAACCTTTACCAAGTACCGTTCTCTGGGCCTCGCTGTCCAATAAACCAATAAGCTTTTGTCTAGAATTTTGACTTCTACAAAGGGACGTGCGTCTCCTTCGATGTGTATTAAAAGTTCGTCAATGGGATCAGACTCATAATCATCATCATCCATGGAATCGAACCCATATTCTCTTGGGCTGCATATTGTTGTAGTTTTGGGAGTGTTTAGAGAAATGGCATCAGCTTCCTCCCTCAAGCTGAGCTCTCCATGTTTTTTGGTCAAGCTGGACATGTTTTTGTGAGTGCGCCCAGAAGCCCACATATTCGACAAAATTTTGCTCAGGGCTCCTCGCATTCTGCGTAGTGGTGACCCTGGTTACGACAATTGTAACACGTACCTATTGGTGGACGTTTGTATTCCCTTGCTAAATCTTTTAATGTGCCTCTGGATGTTCCCTCCATTGGCTTAAGCTCTTCTCTTTGTTTTTTCTGGGCCCTCTCATCAAAGTTTTGTTTTTCTGGTCGATTCGATTATCTGTCAGTTTTGGTTTTGGTTTCTGTTTAGACGTGTTTGGTTTGTTGTTAGTTGAAATTTCATTCAATTGACTGGAACAAACCTCGTTGTTAGTACTCTCGACTGTTTTTGGAAAATACTCCAATTATTCTCGTCGACGATTCTACCATAACGTTTGAGTTCAATCGATCGGAAATCGATTTGATTCCAGCGCCAATCATGGCATTTTTGTAATCAAATCGCATATTCCTCCAAATAAGCTCGAATCTTCTTTTTCAGGTAACGGTCGAGTCATGGATTGAAATATTTTGAGCATGTCGTGAAGATAGTCAACAAATTTCTCCCCGCGAGCTTGTCGGCGGTTCGTAGCCTGTATCTCGAGTTGAAAATCGAGATCCGGAGCAAGAAATTCTTGTTTCAGTTCGGAGTTTCAATTCACTCCAGTTCCTAAAATCACGATTTTCCATACCCTCAATAAACCAATCCCCGTACCGAGAAAAGATGAATCGCGCCTCTAAAAAGCTCACGATCTGAAATGCTCTCCGCTCTTCGTCTCATCTTCACCTCTTTCAAAAACTCTGCCAATTTCCTGCCTCCGTCCTTACCGTCGTATTTTATTCGCCACTCGGATATAGGGATGCGCTTCAGAGGTCTCTGGTGCTCCCTTATGTCTCTGTGCCTAAATTCTCTCCTAACTCACCCATTGCTACTCCGTTTCTTGTCGGGTTAGGACCTGGTTTCATGTACCATTTGAATCTTCTGTGGTCGATCTTGTCCACATATTTTGGGTTGCTCGAGAGCTATTATCTTAGGTTTTAATTCATTGGATATCAGTTGTAGTTCGGCTATCTAGCCTTTGATGCCACCGATGTTCCACTGTATGATGTTGGTGAGTTTGGCTATCTTTTGTGTTTGCTTTGGAGAGGCGGTATATCTGAGCTTTTTGTGTACCTTGTTAGTCCCTTTTAGGTTTTTATTTTGTTGTATGTTGTCTTTTGTTCGTTTTGGTGGTGGTTCCCCTGTTTGGATTCTTCTTGGAGAGGTTGGCCCAGAGGCCGTGTTTGAAGTTGTTAGAACCATAGAATGTGGTTCGGTAATGTAGGATTGGGTGGTCCATCACATTACACCTACTTCATGTGATAAGGGCTGTTTACTACTGGATGTTCCCTGGTGTCCAGTAGACTACCGTTCGTGACTTCTATTTTTATAGACCCTCTGCCATCCATCCGCTCGGCACGGCGGTCTTTACCTTAGGATTGGGACTGTTTTGTTTTGCGAGTGTTTATGTGTCGCTACTATTTATATAAATGTCCTTGGTTGAGAATGTCTTCGAAGCTCCGTGTAACCTGATCTTCAATTGGACTAGTGAGACCTAGACTAAAATTATGGGCACTCTCGAACTGCTGAGCAAGTTTTTGAGCCTTTTCGCCATTTGTTAATAAAATGTTATTTCCCTCTTTAAGCGCTGGAATTGGCTTTTGAGATTTTTAAGAATTTTGTTAATTTCCAAAAGGTTTTCGAACTGCGATCCAACTTCGAGACATTATTCTCAAAGTTGGTATATGGTATTTCTCAGAATAGCGAAACGGGATCGCGAGTTCTTTGGTATTGCCTTCGCCTCACATTTTTAAGACGGATCAGTAGCTGAAGATCGTCGGTTCGGATCGGAGTTGAATTTAATTTCACATTTAGGAATTGCAATGCCTCTGGCTTCGACAATTAAATTTGCCAAAGATACGAGAGCATTATCAATATCACTTTTGGTATCGAGAGGAATATCAACATCAAAATTCCCAATCCCAATCAGCTCTATGATAATTAAAAGTAGAGCTGATTGGATTATAAATGGCTTCTTGTGAGATTTCAAATGTCACAGGAAGGTGATCAGAGTCAAAGTCAGCATGAGTTACCAATTGGCCACACCGCTGACTTGAATCCGTTAAAACTAAATCAATTGTAGAAGGATTTCGACTGGAAGAAAAACAAGTTGGTCCATTGGGATATTGAATAGTATAATATCCCGCAGAACAATCTTCAAATAAAATTTTACCATTGGAGTTGCTTTGAGCATTATTCCATGAACGGTGTTTGGCATTGAAGTCACCAATTACGAAGAATTTTGATTTGTTGCGAGTCAGAATTTGAAGATCAGCTTTCAACAAATTCTTTTGCTGTCCATTGCATTGAAAAGGCAAGTAGGCTGCAATGAAGGAAAATTGTCCAAAATTTGTTTCAACAGAAACTCTCAAGTTTTCAAAAACTGTGGTTTGGAACGAAGAAAATAATTTATGTTTGATACGTCTATTAATGACAATGGCGCCCCCACCATAGGCGCTGTCAAGACGATCATTTCTGTAGATAAAATAATTTGGATCTCTTTTAATGGAGAGTCCTGGTTTTAAATAAGTTTCTGTTATAATGGCAATATGCACATTATGAACTGTTAGGAAGTTGAATAATTCATCTTCCTTACCCTTTAGAGAGCGGGCATTCTAATTTAGAACTTTCACACAATTATTTGAATCCATTGAAACGGAGTCCGATAACATTTTTTTGTGTGTACTTTATACCAACCTGAACAGCTTCAGGAATGGTATTTGCTTTGTTGTTCAGTGTTCAGTTAAAAATCAAAATCGGAAGCAGTCATGCTACCTGAATCGACAACATGACCGTTATTTTCCATTGGGACATGGGTATAAACCTCATTTTGAGAAGAGAAATTTTCATTTGTCATAAGACGAGTTTATACAATCCCATTGAATTCCACCACTTAATTGTATCTTGGCAGATACGTATTTCGACCTCAACAGTAAGGCCGTCTTCAGTGTCTCGTACTTGACTCGACTTGAAGAAAATGATCGCAACTTACACTATTTATACTATGCGTAGGTATAATAATTTATCTAGGTACTTATCTAGTTACAATTACTACGGTGCTTACTTCTATTCCTGCTTACTTTTACTCGCTTGTTGCGCTTAATGCTTAGGTTTAAACTTGAAGAGCCAGGGACTACCATTTCCTTGATCTTTATTCAACAACCGCGTTTGTACCTGTCGGTAGATTTCCAAGCTCTCAGCAACATCAAGTTTCCACGGAGAAGAGACATTTCTGTAGGGTAAGCAATACCATGCTGATGGTGGCTTGGTTCAATGCCCGGTGCCGGTCTAGGCAATTTTCGGATTGGAAATTGTCTTGACTTCTCTGGGCATGAAAGTATCATCGTGTTAGCCTCATGATATGCGAATGCAAAAATGGTAACCTGGTTTAGAAATCTCGCAGTTAATAACTGTGGAAGTGCTTAATGAGCACTAAGCTGCGAGGCAGCTCTGTCCCAGTGTGTGGATGTAACGTCAATAAGAAGAAGAAGAACCCCGTATGGGTTAACTTGTAACAGTAAAGATGGTTTCTTCAACATAGAAAAT
The DNA here is from genome assembly GCF_024139115.2 of Armigeres subalbatus. Lineage (NCBI taxonomy): Eukaryota > Metazoa > Arthropoda > Insecta > Diptera > Culicidae > Armigeres > Armigeres subalbatus. The sequence continues at coordinate 149,787,520 of NC_085141.1, forward strand.
TGCCTACTTTCCAGCGGTTGTTCAAGCGGAGAGTTAATTAATTGCAATGCTTGAAAACTCGTTTTGATCATATGTTTATCAAATTAGGCAATAAAGCCGCAAAAACTGGTACATTTGGTACATTCAAAGTTAATTGCCTATATGCCGGGTATTAAGCCACCCGGAGTGGAAAATAATTACTATGTCTGAAACTTGATTTTGCATATGTACAACATGTGATAGATTTAGTTCATTCTATCACATGTTTGAATGGTACATTTGTCCCATGCGTGCCAAATATAGTTGGTTAAAATCGACTCATGCGGGAATTTTGTTGTTCCCCGGACTGTATCGGTATCTAGCCATCTTACTGTACTATCACTTGGATTTGTATTCACTGTTTTCTCTGTTATGCCTAGAGATGTCGTAAAATCCCGATTAATCGATTAGTTACTAATCGATTACTCTTGATTCTTGGCGATTATTGAATCGATTAATCATTGTATAGTAATCGATTCAAAATTAATCGATTATCACAACGATGAATCGATTAATCGAAATAATCAATTAATTTTCGACATCCTTATGATGTCGTAAAATTCTGATTAATCGATTAGTAACTAATCGGTTACTCACGATTTCTCTCGATTGTTGAATCGATTAATCGTTGGGTAATAATCGATTCAAAATTAATCGATTATCACAACGATGAATCGATTAATCGAAGTAATCGATTAATTTGCGACATCTCTAGTTATGCCCGCGTGGGTTAGTGCGTCGTCGACTGCGAAAGGGTCAAGTGGGGTGCCACCCATTGCTTTCCAAATTGTGTGGTTATACATCTTTCTGTGGGTGAAGAGAAGAGATAACTGTTAGTAATCTGGTTGGTATGGATTACCTGTTCGAGAAAGGGTTTGTAATGAGGTGTCTCTTGTTGAAGAGTTGTTCTATCATCTGTTTGGTTTTGTTTTTAGTTTTGCTCTATATTTTGGCTTCTATTCTTTGGAGTTTCGCGTTCAAGCCCCCCCTTCGTCCATTTGCATGCCTTCCATCCATCCAGGAGGTGGATTTTTGGCATCCCTTCCGAGCACCACGGGGAGGTTGGACGATCGGAGTTGTGTTCTCTAGGCCATCTCGAGAGATTAGAGTCCGTTTCGCTCGGCATGAGCATTTGGAGGAGGAGGAAAATAGATTTAACGTGGTTTTTCAAGGATGTTCCACCTCTGACATACCACGGGTGTGCGCGCTGTCACACCAACTGCCTCGTTGGAGGAGTGGCCCTAGGTACGTCTCCGTACCTGTCCACCTAATTCGTCTCAACCCGCTTCGGTACTGTTGTACCATTGATGCCGCCCTCGATTTTATTTCAACTCAGATGCTCGTCGGTTTCTGGACATGGCCTCTCCAGTCATTAGAGGTCATTACTACATTCATACTTCCGATAACTCCCATACAAGGTACATTACACCCAATCCACTCTGGGCTATTGGGTTGGACCCCACATTCTGTACTGATGACTGTAGTAGTGGCAACATGGTATGCTTTGTATTCATTGCTTGTGGGGCAAAGGTACGCGTTCAAAGTGCCTGTGGGTCTTGGTCACCATCGGAAGATAGTATCATGGTATAATGTTGCGTTCATTGCTTGTGGGAGGCAATGTTGCTCGTTCAATGTGCCCGTCTGTTTACATATTTGGTAGTGTGGAACTACCGCCTCCCTCGAGTTCTTCATAAACCCATCTTAATACCATCTTAAAATGGTATTGCATTCACTGCTTGTGGGGGCAGTGGTGCGCGTTCGAAATGTCCGATTATTTTCATGTGTGCCCGCGTGTATCGTATGTGGTAGTGGGGAAAAAGCCACCTCTTTCGAGGTACATAAAAACCCACTTTCGTTGCGTTGTATTGTTTGTTGTTTGCCTAGTAGTGTATCCTTTGATGGTATACTGGTTGTTTTAGTATGTTGTGTGGTCTGTTCGTTGGCTCTTTCAGCCTTCTTTATATTGAGTTTATTATTTGCGCCTCTTTAAGGAATTCTAATAAGGCTGTTTCGTTTGTATGGGTGTTGTTGTATATACTCACTCCAGTTATGTTGTATTTTTGTCTTAGTTGGCTGTAGCCTGGGCAGTTTCTTATGATGTGATCTGCGGTAAGCGTGTCATTGCATACCCTGCATTTCGGTGGGTCCTCTTTTTTCAAGAGGTGTCCATGTGATAGCCATGTATGGCCTATTCTTAGTCTTGTGAGTATTCTTTGATTCTTCACTTTGCGTTGGTCTCTCCAGCGAAGCGTTGTGGGTTTGGTCATTCTGAGGAATGATGAGCTGTTGGCTCTCCATTCTGCGTCGTTTGTCCATATGGTTCTGGTCTTATACCATTCTATTATGTCGTGGGAGGGACTTCAGTAACTATTGTTCTTGAGGTTCTTCCCATTTCCGCTAGTTTGTCGGCCTCTTCGTTTCCTTTGATGCCAACGTGGCTGGGAATCCAACAGAATGTGACCTTCTTTTTGTTTGCATTGATTCTTATATTGGCTATCCATGGATGTTTGGATTCGCCTTTTCTAGTGCTTCTAGGCAGCTCGCAGAGTCCGTGAAGATGATGTTTGGTGTGCTATCCTCTTGTATTAAGTTTAGTGTTTCGAGCATTGCTCTGCTCTCTGCTGAGAATATTGTGCACATCTTGTTCATTTGGATGGCCATCTCTATGTTGTCACCTTTGATTCCACAGCCTACCTGGTCCTCTTTGACGGAGCCGTCAGTGTACCATTTATTGTGGTTTGCATATTTGTTAACCGTTTCTAGGTGCATCTGTTTTGCCCTGTGATTTTTCTCTTTAGCTTTGATCTGTTGTTTGATTGACCAGTCAATCTTAATCTTTGGTTCATACCATCTCTTCCTATTGTGTGTTGAATATGGGGCCACTATCGGGATTGGTTCCCCTGTAAGTTCTATTGCAAATTTATTTGCTCTGTTTATTAGGGGCAATCCGTAACAGTGGTGTTGTCCCCTTTTTTCGATCCATTTGATAGCTTTGTTGATGGTTGCTAGTTTAATATGTTTTTCAAGGGGGAGTGCTCCTGTTTCAGCTAGAATTGATGTGACTGGACTAGTGCGCAGGGCTCCTGTTATTGTTCTAATCGTTTGATTGTATGCGGGGGCGATGGTCTGCCAGAGTGTTTGATCGCTGCTTGAGTACAGGTGTTAGAAAAAAAGTGACTTAACGAATTCTCCGGGACTGATGTTGAACACGTATTGGAACGGATACTATTTTTTTGGCGGTTAGATGATCTTTTTGCAGTAACGCAGAAACCGGCTTCGCATCACTAGAAACTTTACATTCTTTGGTTATGTAATCGTGGATTATTGTTGTTTCGAATGTGCTATTACCGCTCGAAAGTTGCTGTTATAATTGTGAGAAGTGACTATGGACCAGTACAAACACGAAACAATACATCCAACTTCATCAGATTCACCGATGTGTTGTCTTTGACTTTGACTAGGACATTAACCTGGACTGCATGACGCCTAAACGCTATATTTAACTTGTGACTCTTTTACCTACTGGTGATGCATAACTAATAATGTTTGTTCTAATTTTCTGGAATGCCTGGTTTGAGATCGGATGCTGAGAAGACTCCTAGTTTTTTCCTACTTCATCCATAAGTTCGTATGAATTGGTTCCTCTTCTAGCCACAATGGTGCACGGAATGTACACCGGTCCCAATTTCGCATTAAATGAGTCGCATGCTGAAGATTGTGTGAAGCTTCGCCGATAAACTTTTTGCCCTACACTGTAAACTGGTGCAGGTAATCGATATCTCAACTTATAGTTCTTGACACTTTTCTCATGAGCCTTTTGCAGATTTTTAACAACCAAATCTTGGATAGTTTTGTCAACCTTTCGCTTCTGTTCTATTCGTTCAGTTTCTGATAGTTCGCTAGTCACTGCATCTAAACGATGGTCCTCACCACTAACTACTATCTCATGCCCGAATAGAATTCTGTATGGAGAGAAGCCCGTTGAAGAGTGAGTCGTAGTATTAATAGTAAATTCAACATCCGAAATTTTGGAATCCCATGTGCGCTGATCGGAGCGCACGTACGTACGAATGCATGTCTCTATCCCAGACAACCAGAATGCATGCATAATAGAATTGTTTTTCTGTTATGCGATGCCTATGCGCACAAATTTCATCGCTTACCAGTCGCGAAAACACTTTTACGTACAAAAGTGGAGGCGATATAAGTGTATTTCTTATCCGACGTTGCACGGAAGTGTATGCGATGTGCACGATTTTTATGCGAGTTTGTTCGTTATGCATTGCGATGTAGTTTGTGATAACAAACTCTGTTTGACAGATAATCCGATTTCATGTGAGTTTGATTGCAGGAATATGCGATGTCAACAAATGAAGCTGGAATAAACTCGTAAAATAGCCTACTGTGCGGGAAAATTTATAAATAAACTGATGAGCTTTGCACAACAATGCGAATCTGATGAAACTTGGATCGGTAAACGATTTTGATCGTGCATTCTTATGCGATGTGTGGTTGTCTGGGATGCTTCTATTCAGCCGTTCCACAGGGTTGGACTGGCTGTGATGCCTAACATTTGTCCAATGAACAACCCTGTAGCGATCTAGGAATTGTTTGAAATTTTTGCTGAGAAAGGTACTCGCGTTATCGCTAATCAGTGTCTCTGGTACTGAATAACGGCGAAACCAGTGCTCTTCCATGGTCTTAATGACGAGATCAGTGGATATTTTCCTCATGGGAACCATCATTGTCCATTTCGAGTAAACATCGAGCAGAACGAAAAGGTGACAATTGCCTGTTCGACTACGGGGTAATGATGACTGTATGAAGTCAATAGCCACCATTTGAAATGGTTTAGAAGTTAGTCTTTGCCTACCCATTTCGGGATGCTGTGAAGTTGATGACGGTTTGCATTCCTTACAAACTGTACACCTTTCTAAAACCTTGCGTATGAAAGTTGCCATCCTAGGCCAGAAGAATTTTTGTTTCATCTTCTCCACGAGCTTTTCATAACCGATATGTAGGTGAGTTTCGTGCTCATCTCGCGTTAGCTTCTCGCGAGTAGATTCGGGAATGCACTGCTTCCACTCGTAATTGTAGTCCAAAGTTTCGGTTTTATTCGGAACAAACTTGAATAAACGATTATTCTCAATGCGGTAATCGATATGATTCTCTGGAGAATCACGCACCGATTTGAAAGTGGTGGTGTACCATCACGCTAAAATGAACTACGCAAAATTGAGTCAAATCCGACTCATTTTCATTAAAAACAGGACAACTCAAAATTTGAGTAAAGATACTACTTCAATAAAATGATGATTGCACTTAAACTAGGAGTCTGTTTGTCGTAAAATGCACTTAGATAGATAGATAAACTTGATTCGCATCTGTCGTATTAAAAATTGATGGAAGGCCAAGCTTAACTTTCGCGAAATCATCATGCGTCCGCTTGCTCGTTGTCATCTACATCAACCAACTCAACAGCACGAGAGAGTGCATCGGGGATCACATTGTATCTCCCGCGCCTGTGTCGAATCTCCATGTCGAAACTCTGCAAATCAATGCTCCAGCGACATAGTCTCGACGACGATCGCCACTTCCCATTCATGATGTGGGTTAGTGCTGAAGCATCAGTGACGACGACGAAATGGGTACCCTCAATATATGGTCTAAATTTGTCTATCGCGGATAGGACTGTCAGTCCTTCCTTCTCAGACGCAGCATAATTTTGCTGAGCGGGCGATAACTTCTGCGAGAAGTATGCTACCACACATTCACCATTGTCGTGTTCCTGGGTGAGGATAGCCGCAATTGCACTATCCGAGGCATCCGTTTGGATGACAAATGGTAAGTTGAAATTTGGACTTGCGAGCACTGGGGCTGAGATCAATCGTTCTTTTATGCCATTAAATGATTGCTCCGCTGTGGTTGACCATTTTATGGATTTTGGTTTGTTTCGTAGGAGATTAGTGAGAGGAGCAGTTAACTCACTGAAATTTGAGATAAATCTCCTATAATAATTGGCCATGCCTAAGAAACGTCTCAGTGACCGGATCGATTTAGGTCGCTCATAATTTATTATGGCCTCGATTCTATCAGGATTAGGACTCAAACCTTCTCGTGAGATTATGTAACCGAGATAAGGGAGCTGTTTTACACAAAACTTTGACTTATTTATATTAATAGAGAGGTTCGCATTTCGAAGCCGCCTTGCAACCTCCGAAGACTCTCAAGATGGGCCTCGAATGTATTGCTCACGACGACAATGTCGTCGAGATACCCAAATACATGGGGCTCGAGCTCGCCGAACCCCAAGACGTCGTCCATCAAACGAGTGAGTGTTGCCGGGCTGTTTACAAGTCCAAAAGGAAGTCTCGTAAATTGGAATAGGCCTCTTCCCAACACCGAGAAAGCCGTATATCTTCGCGAATTGGGATCAAGCGGTATTTGCAAGAACGCTTTAGATAAGTCGATCGTTGTCAAATATTTGCCTGGTCCCAATCTGCTTAGAATACGGTTATGATGCGGTAGAGGATATGCATCACGTTTAGTTCTATCGTTCAGACGTCGTGCGTCTAAACATAGGCGTACCTCACCTGTAGGTTTCAAAACTGGAACTGTGCTTAGTGACCAGTCACTTTTGCTCCGTTCAATAACCCGTTGAGCTAACATTTTGTCTAATTCCCTGTTAATTTTTGCTTGTAGCTCGGGCGATGTGGGATAGTGATTAATTCTTACTGAAGGTGAATTTTTGAATTCTTCTTTCAGTTCGATTTTGTGAGATATCATGGGAGTGATATTGAGAATTTCCCCTTCCACTGCAACCATAAACATTCCCTTCACCTCTTCTAAACTTTCCATCTGTTCCTGCGTCAATACATCCTCTTCCATTTCGTGAACTTCTATCTCGCTCTCACTATAGTCCTCGTCATAACATACTCTCTGAATTTGAACCGATGGCTCAAGTTTGTATACTCGCTTGTATAAGTCCTCGTATCCGAGAATTAGTTTATGCCGGACTACGGGTGCTATTAAAGCAGGAATGATGTGGGTCTCCCCATTGAACGTAATTGGTAAGTTCACGTAGCCTAGGATTTCAATTGGTGCTCCAGAGGCTGTTTTTGCAGAAGTTGACGTCTGAAATACTTTCAACTTCAACTCATCAATAAGTTTCTCGGAACCTTTACCAAGTACCGTTCTCTGGGCCTCGCTGTCCAATAAACCAATAAGCTTTTTGTCTAGAATTTTGACTTCTACAAAGGGACGTGCGTCTCCTTCGATGTGTATTAAAAGTTCGTCAATGGGATCAGACTCATAATCATCATCATCCATGGAATCGAACCCATATTCTCTTGGGCTGCATATTGTTGTAGTTTTGGGAGTGTTTAGAGAAATGGCATCAGCTTCCTCCCTCAAGCTGAGCTCTCCATGTTTTTTGGTCAAGCTGGACATGTTTTTGTGAGTGCGCCCAGAAGCCCACATATTCGACAAAATTTTGCTCAGGGCTCCTCGCATTCTGCGTAGTGGTGACCCTGGTTACGACAATTGTAACACGTACCTATTGGTGGACGTTTGTATTCCCTTGCTAAATCTTTTAATGTGCCTCTCGATGTGCCTTCCATTGGTTTAAGCTCTTCTCTTTGTTTTTTCTGGGCCCTCTTATCAAGATTTTGTTTTTCTGGTCGATTCGATTATCTGTCAGTTTTGGTTTTGGTTTCTGTTTAGACGTGTTTGGTTTGTTGTTAGTTGAAATTTCATTCAATTGACTGGAACAAGCCTCGTTGTTAGTACTCTCGACTGTTTTTGGAAAATACTCCAATTATTCTCGTCGACGATTCTACCATAACGTTTGAGTTCAATCGATCGGAAATCGATTTGATTCCAGCGCCAATCATGGCATTTTGTAATCAAATCGCATATTCCTCCAAATAAGCTCGAATCTTCTTTTTAAGGTAACGGTCGAGTCATGGATTGAAATATTTTGAGCATGTCGTGAAGATAGTCAACAAATTTCTCCCCGCGAGCTTGTCGGCGGTTCGTAGCCTGTATCTCGAGTTGAAAATCGAGATCCGGAGCAAGAAATTCTTGTTTCAGTTCGGATTTCAATTCACTCCAGTTCCTAAAATCACGATTTTCCATACCCTCAATAAACCAATCCCCGTACCGAGAAAAGATGAATCGCGCCTCTAAAAAGCTCACGATCTGAAATGCTCTCCGCTCTTCGTCTCATCTTCACCTCTTTCAAAAACTCTGCCAATTTCCTGCCTCCGTCCTTACCGTCGTATTTTATTCGCCACTCGGATATAGGGATGCGCTTCAGAGGTCTCTGGTGCTCCCTTATGTCTCTGTGCCTAAATTCTCTCCTAACTCACCCATTGCTACTCCGTTTCTTGTCGGGTTAGGACCTGGTTTCATGTACCATTTGAATCTTCTGTGGTCGATCTTGTCCACATATTTTGGGTTGCTCGAGAGCTATTATCTTAGGTTTTAATTCATTGGATATCAGTTGTAGTTCGGCTATCTAGCCTTTGATGCCACCGATGTTCCACTGTATGATGTTGGTGAGTTTGGCTATCTTTTGTGTTTGCTTTGGAGAGGCGGTATATCTGAGCTTTTTGTGTACCTTGTTAGTCCCTTTTAGGTTTTTATTTTGTTGTATGTTGTCTTTTGTTCGTTTTGGTGGTTTTCCTGTTTGGATTCTTCTTGGAGAGGTTGGCCCAGAGGCCGTGTTTGAAGTTGTTAGAACCATAGAATGTGGTTCGGTAATGTAGGATTGGGTGGTCCATCACATTACACCTACTTCATGTGATAAGGGCTGTTTACTACTGGATGTTCCCTGGTGTCCAGTAGACTACCGTTCGTGACTTCTATTTTTATAGACCCTCTGCCATCCATCCGCTCGGCACGGCGGTCTTTACCTTAGGATTGGGACTGTTTTGTTTTGCGAGTGTTTATGTGTCGCTACTATTTATATAAATGTCCTTGGTTGAGAATGTCTTCGAAGCTCCGTGTAACCTGATCTTCAATTGGACTAGTGAGACCTAGACTAAAATTATGGGCACTCTCGAACTGCTGAGCAAGTTTTTGAGCCTTTTCGCCATTTGTTAATAAAATGTTATTTCCCTCTTTAAGCGCTGGAATTGGCTTTTGAGATTTTTAAGAATTTTTGTTAATTTCCAAAAGGTTTTCGAACTGCGATCCAACTTCGAGACATTATTCTCAAAGTTGGTATATGGTATTTCTCAGAATAGCGAAACGGGATCGCGAGTTCTTTGGTATTGCCTTCGCCTCACATTTTTAAGACGGATCAGTAGCTGAAGATCGTCGGTTCGGATCGGAGTTGAATTTAATTTCACATTTAGGAATTGCAATGCCTCTGGCTTCGACAATTAAATTTGCCAAAGATACGAGAGCATTATCAATATCACTTTTGGTATCGAGAGGAATATCAACATCAAAATTCCCAATCCCAATCAGCTCTATGATAATTAAAAGTAGAGCTGATTGGATTATAAATGGCTTCTTGTGAGATTTCAAATGTCACAGGAAGGTGATCAGAGTCAAAGTCAGCATGAGTTACCAATTGGCCACACCGCTGACTTGAATCCGTTAAAACTAAATCAATTGTAGAAGGATTTCGACTGGAAGAAAAACAAGTTGGTCCATTGGGATATTGAATAGTATAATATCCCGCAGAACAATCTTCAAATAAAATTTTACCATTGGAGTTGCTTTGAGCATTATTCCATGAACGGTGTTTGGCATTGAAGTCACCAATTACGAAGAATTTTGATTTGTTGCGAGTCAGAATTTGAAGATCAGCTTTCAACAAATTCTTTTGCTGTCCATTGCATTGAAAAGGCAAGTAGGCTGCAATGAAGGAAAATTGTCCAAAATTTGTTTCAACAGAAACTCTCAAGTTTTCAAAACTGTGGTTTGGAACGAAGAAAATAATTTATGTTTGATACGTCTATTAATGACAATGGCGCCCCACCATAGGCGCTGTCAAGACGATCATTTCTGTAGATAAAATAATTTGGATCTCTTTTAATGGAGAGTCCTGGTTTTAAATAAGTTTCTGTTATAATGGCAATATGCACATTATGAACTGTTAGGAAGTTGAATAATTCATCTTCCTTACCCTTTAGAGAGCGGGCATTCTAATTTAGAACTTTCACACAATTATTTGAATCCATTGAAACGGAGTCCGATAACATTTTTTTGTGTGTACTTTATACCAACCTGAACAGCTTCAGGAATGGTATTTGCTTTGTTGTTAAGTGTTAAGTTAAAAATCAAAATCGGAAGCAGTCATGCTACCTGAATCGACAACATGACCGTTATTTTCCATTGGGACATGGGTATAAACCTCATTTTGAGAAGAGAAATTTTCATTTGTCATAAGACGAGTTTATACAATCCCATTGAATTCCACCACTTAATTGTATCTTGGCAGATACGTATTTCGACCTCAACAGTAAGGCCGTCTTCAGTGTCTCGTACTTGACTCGACTTGAAGAAAATGATCGCAACTTACACTATTTATACTATGCGTAGGTATAATAATTTATCTAGGTACTTATCTAGTTACATTTACTACGGTGCTTACTTTTTTTCCTGCTTACTTTTACTCGCTTGTTGCGCTTAATGCTTAGGTTTAAACTTGAAGAGCCAGGGACTACCATTTCCTTGATCTTTATTCAACAACCGCGTTTGTACCTGTCGGTAGATTTCCAAGCTCTCAGCAACATCAAGTTTCCACGGAGAAGAGACATTTCTGTAGGGTAAGCAATACCATGCTGATGGTGGCTTGGTTCAATGCCCGGTGCCGGTCTAGGCAATTTTCGGATTGGAAATTGTCTTGACTTCTCTGGGCATGAAAGTATCATCGTGTTAGCCTCATGATATGCAAATGCAAAATGGTAACCTGGTTTAGAAATCTCGCAGTTAATAACTGTGGAAGTGCTTAATGAGCACTAAGCTGCGAGGCGGCTCTGTCCCAGTGTGTGGATGTAACGTCAATAAGAAGAAGAAGAACCCCGTATGGGTTAACTTGTAACAGTAAAGATGGTTTCTTCAACATAGAAAATTGCCTACTTTCCAGCGGTTGTTCAAGCGGAGAGTTAATTAATTGCAATGCTTGAAAACTCGTTTTGATCATATGTTTATCAAATTAGGCAATAAAGCCGCAAAAACTGGTACATTTGGTACATTCAAAGTTAATTGCCTATATGCCGGGTATTAAGCCACCCGGAGTGGAAAATAATTACTATGTCTGAAACTTGATTTTGCATATGTACAACATGTGATAGATTTAGTTCATTCTATCACATGTTTGAATGGTACATTTGTCCCATGCGTGCCAAATATAGTTGGTTAAAATCGACTCATGCAGAATTTTGTTGTTCCCCGGACTGTATCGGTATCTAGCCATCTTACTGTACTATCACTTGGATTTGTATTCACTGTTTTCTCTGTTATGCCTAGAGATGTCGTAAAATCCCGATTAATCGATTAGTTACTAATCGATTACTCTTGATTCTTGGCGATTATTGAATCGATTAATCATTGTATAGTAATCGATTCAAAATTAATCGATTATCACAACGATGAATCGATTAATCGAAATAATCAATTAATTTTCGACATCCTTATGATGTCGTAAAATTCTGATTAATCGATTAGTAACTAATCGATTACTCACGATTTCTCTCGATTGTTGAATCGATTAATCGTTGGGTAATAATCGATTCAAAATTAATCGATTATCACAACGATGAATCGATTAATCGAAGTAATCGATTAATTTGCGACATCTCTAGTTATGCCCGCGTGGGTTAGTGCGTCGTCGACTGCGAAAGGGTCAAGTGGGGTGCCACCCATTGCTTTCCAAATTGTGTGGTTATACATCTTTCTGTGGGTGAAGAGAAGAGATAACTGTTAGTAATCTGGTTGGTATGGATTACCTGTTCGAGAAAGGGTTTGTAATGAGGTGTCTCTTGTTGAAGAGTTGTTCTATCATCTGTTTGGTTTTGTTTTTAGTTTTGCTCTATATTTTGGCTTCTATTCTTTGGAGTTTCGCGTTCAAGCCCCCTTCGTCCATTTGCATGCCTTCCATCCATCCAGGAGGTGGATTTTTGGCATCCCTTCCGAGCACCACGGGGAGGTTGGACGATCGGAGTTGTGTTCTCTAGGCCATCTCGAGAGATTAGAGTCCGTTTCGCTCGGCATGAGCATTTGGAGGAGGAGGAAAATAGATTTAACGTGGTTTTTCAAGGATGTTCCACCTCTGACATACCACGGGTGTGCGCGCTGTCACACCAACTGCCTCGTTGGAGGAGTGGCCCTAGGTACGTCTCCGTACCTGTCCACCTAATTCGTCTCAACCCGCTTCGGTACTGTTGTACCATTGATGCCGCCCTCGATTTTATTTCAACTCAGATGCTCGTCGGTTTCTGGACATGGCCTCTCCAGTCATTAGAGGTCATTACTACATTCATACTTCCGATAACTCCCATACAAGGTACATTACACCCAATCCACTCTGGGCTATTGGGTTGGACCCCACATTCTGTACTGATGACTGTAGTAGTGGCAACATGGTATGCTTTGTATTCATTGCTTGTGGGGCAAAGGTACGCGTTCAAAGTGCCTGTGGGTCTTGGTCACCATCGGAAGATAGTATCATGGTATAATGTTGCGTTCATTGCTTGTGGGAGGCAATGTTGCTCGTTCAATGTGCCCGTCTGTTTACATATTTGGTAGTGTGGAACTACCGCCTCCTCGAGTTCTTCATAAACCCATCTTAATACCATCTTAAAATGGTATTGCATTCACTGCTTGTGGGGGCAGTGGTGCGCGTTCGAAATGTCCGATTATTTTCATGTGTGCCCGCGTGTATCGTATGTGGTAGTGGGGAAAAAGCCACCTCTTTCGAGGTACATAAAAACCCACTTTCGTTGCGTTGTATTGTTTGTTGTTTGCCTAGTAGTGTATCCTTTGATGGTATACTGGTTGTTTTAGTATGTTGTGTGGTCTGTTCGTTGGCTCTTTCAGCCTTCTTTATATTGAGTTTATTATTTGCGCCTCTTTAAGGAATTCTAATAAGGCTGTTTCGTTTGTATGGGTGTTGTTGTATATACTCACTCCAGTTATGTTGTATTTTTGTCTTAGTTGGCTGTAGCCTGGGCAGTTTCTTATGATGTGATCTGCGGTAAGCGTGTCATTGCATACCCTGCATTTCGGTGGGTCCTCTTTTTTCAAGAGGTGTCCATGTGATAGCCATGTATGGCCTATTCTTAGTCTTGTGAGTATTCTTTGATTCTTCACTTTGCGTTGGTCTCTCCAGCGAAGCGTTGTGGGTTTGGTCATTCTGAGGAATGATGAGCTGTTGGCTCTCCATTCTGCGTCGTTTGTCCATATGGTTCTGGTCTTATACCATTCTATTATGTCGTGGGAGGGACTTCAGTAACTATTGTTCTTGAGGTTCTTCCCATTTCCGCTAGTTTGTCGGCCTCTTCGTTTCCTTTGATGCCAACGTGGCTGGGAATCCAACAGAATGTGACCTTCTTTTGTTTGCATTGATTCTTATATTGGCTATCCATGGATGTTTGGATTCGCCTTTTTCTAGTGCTTCTAGGCAGCTCGCAGAGTCCGTGAAGATGATGTTTGGTGTGCTATCCTCTTGTATTAAGTTTAGTGTTTCGAGCATTGCTCTGCTCTCTGCTGAGAATATTGTGCACATCTTGTTCATTTGGATGGCCATCTCTATGTTGTCACCTTTGATTCCACAGCCTACCTGGTCCTCTTTGACGGAGCCGTCAGTGTACCATTTATTGTGGTTTGCATATTTGTTAACCGTTTCTAGGTGCATCTGTTTTGCCCTGTGATTTTTCTCTTTAGCTTTGATCTGTTGTTTGATTGACCAGTCAATCTTAATCTTTGGTTCGTACCATCTCTTCCTATTGTGTGTTGAATATGGGGCCACTATCGGGATTGGTTCCCCTGTAAGTTCTATTGCAAATTTATTTGCTCTGTTTATTAGGGGCAATCCGTAACAGTGGTGTTGTCCTTTTTCGATCCATTTGATAGCTTTGTTGATGGTTGCTAGTTTAATATGTTTTCAAGGGGGAGTGCTCCTGTTTCAGCTAGAATTGATGTGACTGGACTAGTGCGCAGGGCTCCTGTTATTGTTCTAATCGTTTGATTGTATGCGGGGGCGATGGTCTGCCAGAGTGTTTGATCGCTGCTTGAGTACAGGTGTGCTCCATAGAGTATTTTTGATAGTACCAGTGAATCAAATACGTTGAGCATCGTTTCACGGTTTGCTCCTTTGTATCTTCCTCCTATTATCTTTATCATGGTGCATCTGTCTTCGATGCTTTTCTTTATATTAAGTATGTGCTGTCTGAAGTTCCATTTGTTGTCTATTGTGACTCCTAGTAGTTTTGCACTCTTTGCTTGTGGTACCATGAGGCCATTTATGTGTATTACTGGTACCTTGCTGTGTTTGTTTAGTGAGCATATATGTAGAATTCTTGATTTGTTTGGGGCTATTGTGAAGCCTATGTCTCTTGCCCATTTATCTGTGGTATCGATAATCTTTTGCAGTTTCCTTCTTAGCTTTAGCTTTACTTTGCCTATAAGCACTATAAGTATGTCGTCTGCATAGACTAGTATCTTAATATTTCTTCTTTGTATGCATATTCCGGCGATGGAGTTCATCGCTATCAGGAATAATGTTACTGATAGGACAGCACCCTGAGGGATGCCGTTTTCTTGTTCTTTGGTGGAGGATCGGGTGTTTCCTATCTCTACTTGGAATTTGCGGTTAGTTAGGAAGTCTTCGATGTATCTAATCATGTTCCCTTCTATGTTCCATTTCTTTAGTTGTTCCAAGATTGGCCTTCGCCATGCCCTATCGTAAGCCTTGGATATGTCTAGTAGTGCACATTCAACATGCTCTCCATTTTTGATTGCCGGGTCGATTATGCCCTCTAGTTCAGTGAAGTATTCATCTGTGCCCCGTCCAGGTCGGAAGGCGAATTGTCTGGGGTTCAACATGTACTTGTCTTCTAGTTCGGTGATTAGTCTTTCGTTAATCATTCTTTCTAGGACCTTTCCCACACAGCTTAGTAGTGTGATTGGTCTGTAATTTTGGACATCATGGGCATTGACGTTATCTTTGGGTATAGGTATTACTATACCCATTTTCCATATGTCAGGTATCTTCCCCTCTGACCATATTCTGTTGAATTCCTCCATTAGGAGTACTTTGACTTTAGTTGGTGTGTGTCTTAACATTTCATAGCTAATGTTATCCACCCCTGTTGCTTTGCCATCTGCCTTCGCCAGTGCTTTGTTGAACTCTTCCATGGTGAAGGGTTTGTTGTAGTGTTTGTCTGATTCGTATTTTAAGTTTAGATTTGATGTTTCCCTGGTCTTCTTAATGGTTTGGAACGTTTGGGGATATTGTTTTGTGGCAGATTGGTCATAAAAGTGTTCTGCTAGTTTTTCTGCTATTAGTTTTGGTTCTTCGATTATCGACGTGCCTTCCACTATTGTGATTTCTTGGGCTTTTGTTTTCCCACTTAGGGCATTGATTTTCCGCCATATTTCTTTGGTGTCAGAGACTTCTTTGTCTATAGTGCTGATAAAGTTGTTCCAGCTATCCGCTTTGGATTTCTTTATTGTTCTCTTTGCTTTCCATATGGCCCTTCTCATTCGATGGGCTAGTTTGGTTTTGGATATCGTTTTGTTTGGTGGACATCTTTTGAAGTTTGTAATGGCTTTCCGCCTTTCTCTTATAACCTTTGCTACGTCTTTGTTCCACCATTCCACTTTTTGTTTCCTACTTGTGGTTATCTTAGGTATGCTGGCTTCTGCTGCATCTTTTATTGCTGTCGTAATCGATTCCAATGAAGGAGGGGTTTCGCTAGGGTTAAATGTGGTTAGTAGTGATTGGAACAGGTTCCAGTCTGCTTCTTTATGGTTCCACGTTGGTTTGGATTGTGTTATTTTTGTTTGGGGTGGTTCTGATATCACTATTGGGAAGTGGTCACTCTCTCTGTTATCTGAGTCCACTGTCCACCTTAGTGGGCTGTTGGACTTTGATGTTATTGTGAGATCGATTGCCGACATGCACATGTAGTGCTTACTGAATTTGGTACTAGTGCCATTGTTTAGAAGTGTGAGGTCTAATTCATTTATGATTTCTTGGATGGCTCTTCCCCATCTGTCTGTTTTGAAACTGCCCCATTCTGTGCTGTGCGAGTTAAAGTCTCCCATTAGCATGAATGGTTGTGGTAGTTCCTCAATTAGTGCGATGATTTCTCTTTTCATTTCTGTCGCTGTCATTCTCCTAGGCGGAATGTAGATCGAGGCATATGTCATTGCCTTTGATCCTATAGTTCTGCATGCTACAGCTTGTAGTTTTGTTTTAAGGTGTACCTCTTTGTGTGGTATCGACTTATCAATAGCTATTGCAACTCCGTTTCTTGTCGGGTTGGGACCCGGTTTCATGTACCATTTGAATCTTCTATGGTCGATCTTGTCCACATATTTTGGGTTGCTCGATAGTGTTTCTTGGAGAGCTATTATCTTAGGTTTTAGTTCATTGGTTATCAATTGTAGTTCGGCTATCTTGCCTTTGATGCCACAGATGTTCCACTGTATGATGTTAGTGGGTTTGGCTATCTTTTGTGTTTGCTTTGGAGAGGCGGTATCTCTGAGCTTTTTGTGTACCTTGTTTGTCCCTTTTAGGTTTTTATTTTGTCGTATGTTGTCTTTTGTTCGCTTTGGTGGTGGTTCCCCTGATTGGATTCCCCTTGGAGAGGTTGGCCCAGCGGCCGTGTTTGAAGTTGTTAGAGCCATAGAATGTGGTCCGGTAATGTAGGATTGGGTGGTCCATCACATTACACCTACTTCATGTGATAAGGGCTGTTTACTACTGGATGTGCCCTGGTGTCCAGTAGGCTACCGTTCGTGACTTCTATTTTTATAGACCCTCTGCCATCCATCCTCTCGGCACGGCGGTCTTTACCTTAGGATTGGGTCTGTTTTGATTTGCGAGTGTTTATGTGTCGCTACTATTTGTGTAAATGTCCTTTGGTCTATCTCTTCGTCCTCTGTATACTGTGTATGTTCCGTATGGGCGGCTTCCGCCGCCTTTTGGGTCTACTCTTGGTTATTGCAAACGCTGCTTAAGCTGGCCTATGTGGCCTCATACCTGTACCCTGTTTGTTCTGGGTAATCGTTTGGGCGGCGCTAGCCACCTTTTAGTTTGATTCTTGTTAAGTGCTCTCGCTCTTTATGTGTGACCTTGTTGGTCTATCTCTTTGTCCTCTATGTACTGTGTATGTTCAGTGTGGGTGGCTTCCGCCTCCTTTTGGGTCTACTCTTGGTTATTGCAAACGCTGCTTAAGGTGGCCTATGTGGCCTCATACTTGTACCCTGTTTGTTCTGGGTAATCGTTTGGGCGGCGCTAGCCACCTTTTGGTTTGATTCTTGTTAAGTGCTCTCGCTATTTGTATGTGACCTTGTTGGTCTATCTCTTTATCCTCTATGTACTGTGTATGTTCAGTGTGGGTGGCTTCCGCCTCCTTTTGGGTCTACTCTTGGTTATTGCAAACGCTGCTTAAGGTGGCCTATGTGGCCTCATACTTGTACCCTGTTTGTTCCGGGTAATCGTTTGGGCGGCGCTAGCCACCTTTTGGTTTGATTCTTGTTAAGTGCTCTCGCTCCTTGTGTGTGACCTTGTTGGTCTATCTCTTTATCCTCTATGTACTGTATATGTTCAGTGTGGGTGGCTTCCGCCGCCTTTTGGGTCTACTCTTGGTTATTGCAAACGCTGCTTAAGGTGGCCTATGTGGCCTCATACCTGTACCCTGTTTGTTCTGGGTAATCGTTTGGGCGGCGCTAGCCACCTTTTGGTTTGATTCTTGTTAAGTGCTCTCGCTACTTGTATGTGACCTTGTTGGTCTATCTCTTTATCCTCTATGTACTGTATATGTTCGGTGTGGGTGGCTTCCGCCGCCTTTTGGGTCTACTCTTGGTTATTGCAAACGCTGCTTAAGGTGGCCTATGTGGTCTCATACCTGTACCCTGTTTGTTCTAGGTAATCGTTTGGTCGGCGCTAGCCTCCCTTTTTGATTGGTTCTTGTTAAGTGTTCTCGCTCTTTGTTTGTGACCTTAGTGGTCCGCCGCTTTGCCCTCTATGTGGTGTGTATCATCAGGGTGAGTTGCTTTCGTCCCCATTGTGTTGCTATAACCTCTTCGGGCTGTATCCCTTTTATTGACTGGTTGTATCGTTCTGACCTCTATCTTGTGGTTTTGGTTCGCCAGAACTAGGTTATGCCCATTACCTCTAATTTACTTTCCTCTCGACCTCTCGACCTCTAAGGTCTGTTCGACCGACCGACCTTGTTCTTCATGTTGATGTATTGTCGTATTTTATACCTCTATCGCTCACCCTCTTGACCTCTTGGGTCTGTTCTGTTTTCCCTCTGCATGCAGTGCTTACTTTTGATGTTGATCTGCAAGATCTCGTTTAGTGCCCGAAGCAATTGGGCTCTATGTCTTGGTTCTTGTGGGTTGTTGTGGTTGTTCGTTGGGTGCCATGTGCTGGCTAGTGGTGTTAAGTTCTTTCAGTCAATTTCCCTTTATAAGTTTTTTGTTTATCATGAGTACTTACCCATATACTACAAACCTGTTAAGTACTGTGTACTTCAATGTGTTTGGTACTTACCATGTTATGTGTGCTTTGGTCTTCTTCTCTGTGTCCTGTAGGTACTGTGTACCTCAATTTTCTTAATGAAGAAAAGGCCGACGCAGTGTCACATTATTAGTGTCGCTCCCCCACCACAGTGTCATGCCTGTGTTGTGAGGAGCAACCCAATGTG
Organism: Armigeres subalbatus; assembly: GCF_024139115.2. Classification (NCBI taxonomy): domain Eukaryota; kingdom Metazoa; phylum Arthropoda; class Insecta; order Diptera; family Culicidae; genus Armigeres; species Armigeres subalbatus. The sequence continues at coordinate 149,806,434 of NC_085141.1, forward strand.
CACGCATCGGCCGTTTCTCCATCCATATTGGATGAGAGGGGTAGTCGAGAAGCTGGTGCTAGTTAGCTTGTCAGATGTCCTGCGTCCCAGGGGCCCACCGAGGTACTCCACACCTCGTCCGATCCCCCGGTCCGCAGGAGCATCCCGCTCCGCCCCAGGTTCTCTCCTACCTTCCCTTAGTTGTGTGGGGATTTTCGGATGTTGTGTGAGAAGTTTCGTTAGTTGGGATTGATAGGTTTAGTTGTTATTGGTTTATCGTTAAGTGGGTACATGGGTGTGTTGGTTTATAGTGGGGCGCGCTGTTTGCCCTTTGATTTCTTCTTGTTCGAGGGTGGATTCACTCCAGGGAGTTCAGGAGCGTCCTTCTGGTGGTCCTTTGTTTCTGCCGGACCCGGATCTTTGCTCGATGATGGTCGTGGTGATTGGGATCCCGATGTTACTGATGACTCTATGATGTAGCATGCCTTTTCTCTGATGCGCTTACGGTTGCGCCAGGCTGGCTCAATTAGTGTGTTGTCGGATGCGTATATTTTACGTGCTTCGGGATTCGTTATGTTCCGGTCGGCAGCGATCCGGCATATCTTTGCCTCCTGCGCCCACATGGGACATCCGTCGTATGATGGAGTATGTTTTCCTCCGCAGTTAGCACATTTGAGTGGTCTGTCGCACCGTTCGCCCCGGGGGGGGCCACCACATCTTGGGCACACTGCTTTGTTGCGGCATACTGCAGTGAGATGACCGAACATATAACATTTTGTACATTGCCGTGGCCTGGGGTAGTACATTCTCACTGGTGTCGGTATGGCTCCCACTTTGATTGATTCAGGGGCTTCGTCGGTTGCAAATGTGAGAACGAAGGTGCCGTTTTTTCCCCGTTTTTCTACGGCCGTCACATCTTGTTTCTCTAGTTTCGTTTTCAGGACCTTTGGGTCCATGTCTTTTATGTTAGGGCAGTTTATTACCCCTTTAGTCTTCTTCCTGTCCTCGAATATCTCTGCGATTACCTCTTGGCCGTTGGGGAGTTTTGTTATCCCCCGGACTGTGTCAGTGTCGATCCATCTTATTGTACTGATTATGTAGTGACCACTTGGGTTTGTACTCACTGATTTTTCTGTTATGCCCGCTTGGGTTAGTGCGTCGTCTACTGCGAAAGGGTCGAGTGGGGTGCCACCCATTGCTTTCCAAATTGTGTAGTTATGCATCTTCTGTGGGTGAAGAAGAGAGATAACTGTTAGTGGTCTGGGTAGTCTAGTTTACTTGTTTGGGGAGGGGTTTGTGATGAGGTGTCTCTTGTTAAGGGGTAGTTCTTTCATCTATTTGACTTTGTTTTAGTTTTGCTCTATATTTGGCTTCTATTGTGTTGGAGTTCCTCTATTGGGTAGGTAGCTCCTTGTGCTTTCATCTCTGCTGTTTGAGATGGTGCGCGTTCAAGTGTTGCATGCTAGGGCATGCGCGCTTTTAACTTAGCCTCGCTAAGTTGTTGGCGTTCGAGGG
>NC_085141.1:149817927-149835427 GCF_024139115.2 Armigeres subalbatus
TAGCCTTTGCCTACCCATTTCGGGATGCTGTGAAGTTGATGACGGTTTGCATTCCTTTCTAAAACCTTGCGTATGGAAGGTGCCATCCTAGGCCAGAAGAATTTTGTTTCATCTTCTCCACGAGCTTTTCATAACCGATATGTAGGTGAGTTTTCGTGCTCATCTCGCGTTAGCTTCTCGCGAGTAGATTCGGGAATGCACTGCTTCCACTCGTAATTGTAGTCCAAAGTTTCGGTTTTATTCGGAACAAACTTGAATAAACGATTATTCTCAATGCGGTAATCGATATGATTCTCTGGAGAATCACGCACCGATTTGAAAGTGGTGGTGTACCATCACGCTAAAATGAACTACGCAAAATTGAGTCAAATCCGACTCATTTTCATTAAAAACGGGACAACTTAAAATTTGAGTAAAGATACTACTTCAATAAAATGATGATTGCACTTAAACTAGGAGTCTGTTTGTCGTAAAATGCACTTAGATAGATAGATAAACTTGATTCGCATCTGTCGTATTAAAAATTGATGGAAGGCCAAGCTTAACTTTCGCGAAATCATCATGCGTCCGCTTGCTCGTTGTCATCTACATCAACTAACTCAACAGCACGAGAGAGTGCATCGGGGATCACATTGTATCTCCCGCGCCTGTGTCGAATCTCCATGTCGAAACTCTGCAAATCAATGCTCCAGCGACATAGTCTCGACGACGATCGCCACTTCCCATTCATGATGTGGGTTAGTGCTGGAAGCATCAGTGACGACGACGAAATGGGTACCCTCAATATATGGTCTAAATTTGTCTATCGCGGATAGGACTGCCAGTCCTTCCTTCTCAGACGCAGCATAATTTTGCTGAGCGGGCGATAACTTCTGCGCGAAGTATGCTCCCACCCATTCTCCATTGTCGTGTTCCTGGGTGAGGATGGCCGCAATTGCATTCATCCGAGGCATCCGTTTGGATGACAAATGGTAAGTTGAAATTTGGACTTGCGAGCACTGGGGCTGAGATCAATCGTTCTTTATGCCATTAAATGATTGCTCCGCTGTGGTTGACCATTTTATGGATTTTGGTTTGTTTCGTAGGAGATTAGTGAGAGGAGCAGTTAACTCACTGAAATTTGAGATGAATCTCCTATAATAATTGGCCATGCCTAAGAAACGTCTCAGTGACCGGATCGATTTAGGTCGCTCATAATTTATTATGGCCTCGATTCTATCAGGATTAGGACTCAAACCTTCTCGTGAGATTATGTAACCGAGATAAGGGAGCTGTTTTACACAAAACTTTGACTTATTTATATTCATAGAGAGGTTCGCATTTCGAAGCCGCCTTGCAACCTCCTGAAGACTCTCAAGATGGGCCTCGAATGTATTGCTCACGACGACAATGTCGTCGAGATACCTAAATACATGGGGCTCGAGCTCGCCGAACCCCAAGACGTCGTCCATCAAACGAGTGAGTGTTGCCGGGGCTGTTTACAGAGTCCAAAAGGAAGTCTCGTAAATTGGAATAGGCCTTTTCCCAACACCGAGAAAGCCGTATATCTTCGCGAATTGGGATCAAGCGGTATTTGCAAGAACGCTTTAGATAAGTCGATCGTTGTCAAATATTTGCTTGGTCCCAATCTGCTTAGAATACGGTTTTGATGCAGTAGAGGATATGCATCACGTTTAGTTCTATCGTTCAGACGTCGTGCGTCTAAACATAGGCGTACCTCACCTGTAGGTTTCAAAACTGGAACTGTGCTTAGTGACCAGTCACTTTGCTCCGTTCAATAACCCGTTGAGCTAACATTTTGTCTAATTCCCTGTTAATTTTTGCTTGTAGCTCGGGCGATGTGGGCTAGGGTGTAATTCTTACTGAAGGTGAATTTTGAATTCTTCTTTCAGTTCGATTTTGTGAGATATCATGGGAGTGATATTGAGAATTTCCCCTTCCACTGCAACCATAAACATTCCTTCACCTCTTCTAAACTTTCCATCTGTTCCTGCGTCAATACATCCTCTTCCATTTCGTGAACTTCTATCTCGCTCTCACTATAGTCCTCGTCATAACATACTCTCTGAATTTGAACCGATGGCTCAAGTTTGTATACTCGCCAAAAGTCCTCGTATCCGAGAATTAGTTTATGCCGGACTACGGGTGCTATTAAAGCAGGAATGATGTGGGTCTCCCCATTGAACGTAATTGGTAAGTTCACGTAGCCTAGGATTTCAATTGGTGCTCCAGAGGCTGTTTCTTGCAGAAGTTGACGTCTGAAATACTTTCAACTTCAACTCATCCAATAAGTTTCTCGGAACCTTTACCAAGTACCGTTCTCTGGGCCTCGCTGTCCAATAAACCAATAAGCTTTTTGTCTAGAATTTTGACTTCTACAAAGGGACGTGCGTCTCCTTCGATGTGTATTAAAAGTTCGTCAATGGGATCAGACTCATAATCATCATCATCCATGGAATCGAACCCATATTCTCTTGGGCTGCATATTGTTGTAGTTTTGGGAGTGTTTAGAGAAATGGCATCAGCTTCCTCCCTCAAGCTGAGCTCTCCATGTTTTTTGGACAAGCTGGACATGTTTTTGTGAGTGCGCCCAGAAGCCCACACATTCGACAAAATTTTGCTCAGGGCTCCTCGCATTCTGCGTAGTGGTGACCCTGGTTACGACAATTGTAACACGTACCTATTGGTGGACGTTTGTATTCCCTTTGTTAAATCTTTTAATGTGCCTCTGGATGTTCCCTCCATTGGCTTAAGCTCTTCTCTTTGTTTTTTCTGGGCCCTCTCATCAAAGTTTTGTTTTTCCGATCGATTCGATTGCTCTGTCAGTTTTGGTTTTGGTTTTCTGTTTAGTCGTTTTTGGTTTGTTGTCAGTTGAAATTTCATTCAATTGACTGGAACAAACTTCCTCGTTGTTAGTACTCTCGACTGTTTTTGGAAAATACTCCAATGATGCTCGTCGACGATTCTACCATAACGTTGGAGTTTAGAAATCGGTTTGATGCCAGTGCGAATGATGGCATTTTTGTAATTAAATCGCATATTCCTCCAAATAAGCTCGAATCTTCTTTTTTCAGGTAACGGTCGAGTCATGGATTGGAATATTTTGAGCATGTCGTGAAGATAGTCAACAAATTTCTCCCCGCGAGCTTGTCGGCGGTTCGTAGCCTGTATCTCGAGTTGAAAATCGAGATCCGGAGCAAGAAATTCTTGTTTCAGTTCGGATTTCAATTCACTCCAGTTCCTAAAATCACGATTTTCCATACCCTCAATAAACCAATCCTTGGCCCGTACCGAGAATCGCGCCTCTAAAAAGCTCACGATCTGAAATGCTCTCCGCTCTTCGTCTCATCTTCACCTCTTTCAAAAACTCTGCCAATTTCCTGCCTCCGTCCTTACCGTCGTATTTTATTCGCCACTCGGATATAGGGATGCGCTTCAGAGGTCTCTGGTGCTCCCTTATGTCTCTGTGCCTAAATTCTCTTCTAACTCACCCATTGCTACTCCGTTTCTTGTCGGGTTAGGACCTGGTTTCATGTACCATTTGAATCTTCTGTGGTCGATCTTGTCCACATATTTTGGGTTGCTCGATAGTGTTTCTTGGAGAGCTATTATCTTAGGTTTTAATTCATTGGATATCAGTTGTAGTTCGGCTATCTTGCCTTTGATGCCACCGATGTTCCACTGTATGATGTTGGTGAGTTTGGCTATCTTTTGTGTTTGCTTTGGAGAGGCGGTATATCTGAGCTTTGTGTACCTTGTTAGTCCCTTTTAGGTTTTATTTTGTTGTATGTTGTCTTCTGTTCTGTTTTGGTGGTGGTTCCCCTGTTTGGATTCCCCTTGGAGAGGTTGGCCCAGAGGCCGTGTTTGAAGTTGTTAGAACCATTGAATGTGGTTCGGTAATGTAGGATTGGGTGGTCCATCACATTACACCTACTTCATGTGATAAGGGCTGTTTACTACTGGATGTTCCCTGGTGTCCAGTAGACTACCGTTCGTGACTTCTATTTTTATAGACCCTCTGCCATCCATCCGCTCGGCACGGCGGTCTTTACCTTAGGATTGGGACTGTTTTGTTTTGCGAGTGTTTATGTGTCGCTACTATTTATATAAATGTCCTTGGTTGAGAATGTCTTCACAACTCCGTGTAACCTGATCTTCAATTTGACTAGTGAGACCTAGACTAAAATTATGGGCACTCTCGAACTGCTGAGCAAGTTTTGAGCCTTTTCGCCATTTGTTAATAAAATGTTATTTCCCTCTTTAAGCGCTGGAATTGGCTTTTGAGATTTTTTAAGAATTTTGTTAATTTCCAAAGGTTTTTCGAACTGCGATCCAACTTCGAGACATTATTCTCAAAGTTGGTATATGGTATTTCTCAGAATAGCGAAACAGGATCGCGAGTTCTTTGGTATTGCCTTCGCCTCACATTTTCAAGACGAATCAGTAGCTGAAGATCGTCGTCAATAATAATGGAGTTGAATTTAATTTCACATTTAGGAATTGCAATGCCTCTGGCTTCGACAATTAAATTTGTCAAAGATACGAGAGCATTATCAATATCACTTTTGGTATCGAGAGGAATATCAACATCAAAATTCCCAATCCCAATCAGCTCTATGATAATTAAAAGTAGAGCTGATTGGATTATAAATGGCTTCTTGTGAGATTTCAAATGTCACAGGAAGGTGATCAGAGTCAAAAGTCAGCATGAGTTACCAATTGGCCACACCGCTGAATTGAATCCGTTAAAACTAAATCAATTGTAGAAGGATTTCGACTGGAAGAAAAACAAGTTGGTCCATTGGGATATTGAATAGTATAATATCCTGCAGAACAATCTTCAAATAAAATTTTACCATTGGAGTTGCTTTGAGCATTATTCCATGAACGGTGTTTGGCATTGAAGTCACCAATTACGAAGAATTTTGATTTGTTGCGAGTCAGAATTTGAAGATCAGCTTTCAACAAATTCTTTTGCTGTCCATTGCATTGAAAAGGCAAGTAGGCTGCAATGAAGGAAAATTGTCCAAAATTTGTTTCAACAGAAACTCTCAAGTTTTCAAAACTGTGGTTTGGAACGAAGAAAATAATTTATGTTTGATACGTCTATTAATGACAATGGCGCCCCCACCATAGGCGCTGTCAAGACGATCATTTCTGTAGATAAAATAATTTGGATCTCTTTTAATGGAGAGTCCTGGTTTTAAATAAGTTTCTGTTATAATGGCAATATGCACATTATGAACTGTTAGGAAGTTGAATAATTCATCTTCCTTACCCTTTAGAGAGCGGGCATTCTAATTTAGAACTTTCACACAATTATTTGGATCCATTGAAACGGAGTCCGATAACATTTTTTGTGTGTACTTTATACCAACCTGAACAGCTTCAGGAATGGTATTTGCTTTGTTGTTCAGTGTTCAGTTAAAAATCAAAATCGGAAGCAGTCATGCTACCTGAATCGACAACATGACCGTTATTTTCCATTGGGACATGGGTATAAACCTCATTTTGAGAAGAGAAATTTTCATTTGTCATAAGACGAGTTTATACAATCCCATTGAATTCCACCACTTAATTGTATCTTGGCAGATACGTATTTCGACCTCAACAGTAAGGCCGTCTTCAGTGTCTCGTACTTGACTCGACTTGAAGAAAATGATCGCAACTTACACTATTTATACTATGCGTAGGTATAATAATTTATCTAGGTACTTATCTAGTTACATTTACTACGGTGCTTACTTTTTTTTTCCTGCTTACTTTTACTCGCTTGTTGCGCTTAATGCTTAGGTTTAAACTTGAAGAGCCAGGGACTACCATTTCCTTGATCTTTATTCAACAACCGCGTTTGTACCTGTCGGTAGATTTCCAAGCTCTCAGCAACATCAAGTTTCCACGGAGAAGAGACATTTCTGTAGGGTAAGCAATACCATGCTGATGGTGGCTTGGTTCAATGCCCGGTGCCGGTCTAGGCAATTTTCGGATTGGAAATTGTCTTGACTTCTCTGGGCATGAAAGTATCATCGTGTTAGCCTCATGATATGCGAATGCAAAAATGGTAACCTGGTTTAGAAATCTCGCAGTTAATAACTGTGGAAGTGCTTGATGAGCACTAAGCTGCGAGGCGGCTCTGTCCCAGTGTGTGGATGTAACGTCAATAAGAAGAAGAAGAACCCCGTATGGGTTAACTTGTAACAGTAAAGATGGTTTCTTCAACATAGAAAATTGCCTACTTTCCAGCGGTTGTTCAAGCGGAGAGTTAATTAATTGCAATGCTTGAAAACTCGTTTTGATCATATGTTTATCAAATTAGGCAATAAAGCCGCAAAACTGGTACATTTGGTACATTCAAAGTTAATTGCCTATATGCCGGGTATTAAGCCACCCGGAGTGGAAAATAATTACTATGTCTGAAACTTGATTTTGCATATGTACAACATGTGATAGATTTAGTTCATTCTATCACATGTTTGAATGGTCCCATGCGTGCCAAATATAGTTGGTTAAAATCGACTCATGCAGGAATTTTGTTGTTCCCCGGACTGTATCGGTATCTAGCCATCTTACTGTACTATCACTTGGATTTGTATTCACTGTTTTCTCTGTTATGCCCGCGTGGGTTAGTGCGTCGTCGACTGCGAAAGGGTCAAGTGGGGTGCCACCCATTGCTTTCCAAATTGTGTGGTTATACATCTTTCTGTGGGTGAAGAGAAGAGATAACTGTTAGTAATCTGGTTGGTATGGATTACCTGTTCGAGAAAGGGTTTGTAATGAGGTGTCTCTTGTTGAAGAGTTGTTCTATCATCTGTTTGGTTTTGTTTTTAGTTTTGCTCTATATTTTGGCTTCTATTCTTTGGAGTTTCGCGTTCAAGCCCCCCCTTCGTCCATTTGCATGCCTTCCATCCATCCAGGAGGTGGATTTTGGCATCCCTTCCGAGCACCACAGGGAGGTTGGACGATCGGAGTTGTGTTCTCTAGGCCATCTCGAGAGATTAGAGTCCGTTTCGCTCGGCATGAGCATTTGGAGCGATTTTCCGGCCCTTTCGGGCAAGGGTACGCGTTGCTGCTCCACCTCGTCCGATCCCCGGTCCGCAGAAGCATCACGCTCCGCCCCAGGTTCTCTCCTACCTTCCCTTAGTTGTGTGGGGATTTTCGGATGTTGTGTGAGAAGTTTCGTTAGTTAGGATTGATAGGTTTAGTTTGCTACCGATTTATAGTTGGGTGGGTACATGGGTATGTTAGTTTATAGTGGGGCGCGCTGTTTGCCCTTTGTTTTCTTTTGTTCGAGGGTGGGTACACTCCAGGGAGTTCAGGAGCGTCCTTCTGGTGGTCCTTTGTTTCTGCCGGACCCGGATCTTTGCTCGATGATGGTCGTGGTGATTGGGATCCCGATGTTACTGATGACTCTATGATGTAGCATGCCTTTTCTCTGATGCGCTTACGGTTGCGCCAGGCTGGCTCAATTAGTGTGTTGTCGGATGCGTATATTTTGCGTGCTTCAGGATTCGTTATGTTCCGGTCAGCAGCGATCCGGCATATCTTTGCCTCCTGCGCCCACATGGGACATCCGTCGTATGATGGAGTGTGTTTTCCTCCGCAGTTAGCGCATTTGAGTGGTCTGTCGCACCGTTCGCCTCGGGGGGGGGCACCACATCTTGGGCATACTGCTTTGTTGCGGCATACTGCGGTGAGATGACCGAACATATAACATTTTGTACATTGCCGTGGCCTGGGGTAGTACATTCTCACTGGTGTCGGTATGGCTCCCACTTTGATTGATTCAGGGGCTTCGTCGGTTGCAAATGTGAGAACGAAGGTGCCGTTTTTTCCCCGTTTTTCTACGGCCGTCACATCTTGTTTCTCTAGTTTAGTTTTCAGGACCTTTGGGTCCATGTCTTTTATGTTAGGGCAGTTTATTACCCCTTTAGTCTTCTTCCTGTCCTCGAATATCTCTGCAATTACCTCTTGGCCGTTGGGGAGTTTTGTTATCCCCCGGACTGTGTCAGTGTCAATCCATCTTATTGTGCTGATTATGTAGTGACCACTTGGGTTTGTACTCACTGATTTTTCTGTTATGCCCGCTTGTGTTAGTGCGTCGTCAACTGCGAAAGGGTCGAGTGGGGTGCCACCCATTGCTTTCCAAATTGTGTAGTTATGCATCTTCTGTGGGTGAAGAAGAGAGATAACTGTTAGTGGTCTGGGTAGTCTAGTTTACCTGTTTGGGGTTGACTTTGTTTTAGTTTTGCTCTATATTTGGCTTCTATTGTGTTGGAGTTCCTCTATTTGGTAGGTAGCTCCTTGTGCTTTCATCTCTGCTGTTTGAGATGGTGCGCGTTCAAGTGTTGCATGCTAGGGCATGCGCGCTTTTAACTTAGCCTCGCTAAGTTGTTGGCGTTCGAGGGTAGTACGTACCCCCTTCGTCCATTCGCATGCCATCCATCCATCTGGGGTGGATTTCTGGCATCCCACCGAGCACCACGGGAGGTTGGACGATCGGAGTTGTGTTCTCTAGGCCATCTCGAGAGATTAGAGTCCACTTCGCTCGGCATGAGCATTTGGAGCGATTTCCCGGCCCTTTCGGGCAAGGGTACGCGTTGCTGCTCACATTGTAGCGCGCGTGCAGCCCAGAACATCTAAGGGCATCACGGACCTGTTATCGCTCAATCTCATTTTGCTGAACACAAATTGTCCTATTAAGCAGAAGTCAACCGCGATGGGTTGACGTATTATCAGGGTCACACTACACCGCCCCCAGCGCGAACGGCCCGGAGGCGGTATCAACATCTGACTGCTGATAGCGTTCTATTTAATTTGATTGAGTCACGTTCGTTATCGGAATTAACCAGACAAATCATTCCACGAACTAAGAACGGCCATGCACCACTACCCTTAATTTTGAGAAAGAGCTATTAATCTGTCTCCCCCAAAAACGTCCGGACCTGTTAAGTTTCCCCGTGTTGAGTAAAATTAGCCCGCAGGCCCCACTCCTGGGGGTCCCCTCCCGTCAATTCCTTTAATTTTCAACTTTCCACCCGTACTTACCCCGGAACCTAATTTTGGTTTCCCAGAAGCTACTGAGAGCACCATAATGTAGCGTCTCCCAATTGCTAATTGGCATAGTTTACGGTTAGAACTAGGGCGGTATCTAATCGCCTTCGATCCTCTAACTTTCGTTCTTGATTAATGAAAGCATCCATGGCAAATGCTTTCGCTTTAGTTAGTCTTACGACGGTCTACGAATTTCACCTCTCGCGCCGTAATACTAATGCCCCCAACTACTTCTGTTAATCATTACCTCTTGATCTGGATTACAAACCAATGAATATTAAGACCGAGGTCATATTCCATTATTCCATGCAAGATTATTCTCGGCCGTAGGATAGCCTGCTTAGAGCACTCTAATTTGTTCAAGGTAATAGCAGCTGGGCTTGCGGAAAACACTGCACCCGATGAAAGGCATCAGCGCCACACTACGCCGCACGGCCGCCGCGAGGCAAAACCGGCGACGCACCCAGTCTTATAGTCGCAACAATCCAGTGACCTACTGCCATCATTAGGAGTAGCACCCGTGTTGGACAAGAATAAACTTCGAACGTTTTAACCGCAACAATTTTAATATACGCTAGTGGAGCTGGAATTACCGCGGCTGCTGGCACCAGACTTGCCCTCCACTTGATCCTTGTTGAAGGATTTATGCTCAACTCATTCCAATTATAAGACGTCATAAAAGAGTCTTATATTGTTATTTCTCGTCACTACCTCCCCGTGCCGGGATTGGGTAATTTACGCGCCTGCTGCCTTCCTTGGATGTGGTAGCCATTTCTCAGGCTCCCTCTCCGGAATCGAACCCTGATTCCCCGTTACCCGTTGCAACCATGGTAGTCCTCTATACTACCATCAATAGTTGATAGGGCAGATATTTGAAAGATCCGTCGTCGGTGCGAGACCATACGATCAACAAAATTACCGAAACCAGTGCTCTTCCATGGTCTTAATGACGAGATCAGTTGATATTTTCCTCATGGGAACCTGGGTGCTGCGGATAGAGCCGCTTTTCTGCGCTCAAGCGAGCAGAGGGATATTTTGAAATCACTCCCATAAACTAAATTATTTTGCAGTTACTTGGCTGTCAAACATTTCCCGCTCTTCGAATTTCTCTTTCCACGCTGCACGAGAGCGCACACCGGCGCTAGACTCTACATGACTTTACGATTGTTTACATACATTGATGCTCCAATCAGCTGCTGAATCTCGTGAAATTTCGTAACGAGTCCTTTTTAATTGCATTTCCACTAATTTTCCACTCGAAATATAATGTGAGAATATTTGTTACAAAGAATACAAAACTCAAACAAAGTTTATTTTTATTTTTCCCAAAATAATAACAATACTTCTCGATATTAGATCAGAAACGAACATAACCACAATCTTCAATGTTTGGCTCCGGCACAATAGAAAATTTTGGCTTCAGTTTGACAACCAAATCGCACCACCCAGATGGGAACCATCATTGTCCATTTCGAGTAAACATCGAGCAGAACGAAAAGGTGACAATTGCCTGTTCGACTACAGGGTAATGACTGTATGAAGTCAATAGCCACCATTTGAAATGGTTTAGAAGTTAGCCTTTGCCTACCCATTTCGGGATGCTGTGAAGTTGATGACGGTTTGCATTCCTTTCTAAAACCTTGCGTATGAAAGTTGCCATCCCTAGGCCAGAAGAATTTTGTTTCATCTTCTCCACGAGCTTTTCATAACCGATATGTAGGTGAGTTTCGTGCTCATCTCGCGTTAGCTTCTCGCGAGTAGATTCGGGAATGCACTGCTTCCACTCGTAATTGTAGTCCAAAGTTTCGGTTTTATTCGGAACAAACTTGAATAAACGATTATTCTCAATGCGGTAATCGATATGATTCTCTGGAGAATCACGCACCGATTTGAAAGTGGTGGTGTACCATCACGCTAAAATGAACTACGCAAAATTGAGTCAAATCCGACTCATTTTCATTAAAACAGGACAACTTAAAATTTGAGTAAAAGATACTACTTCAATAAAATGATGATTGCACTTAAACTAGGAGTCTGTTTGTCGTAAATGCACTTAGATAGATAGATAAACTTGATTCGCATCTGTCGTATTAAAATTGATGGAAGGCCAAGCTTAACTTTCGCGAAATCATCATGCGTCCGCTTGCTCGTTGTCATCTACATCAACTAACTCAACAGCACGAGAGAGTGCATCAGGGATCACATTGTATCTCCCGCGCCTGTGTCGAATCTCCATGTCGAAACTCTGCAAATCAATGCTCCAGCGACATAGTCTCGACGACGATCGCCACTTCCCATTCATGATGTGGGTTAGTGCTGAAGCATCAGTGACGACGACGAAATGGGTACCCTCAATATATGGTCTAAATTTGTCTATCGCGGATAGGACTGCCAGTCCTTCCTTCTCAGACGCAGCATAATTTTGCTGAGCGGGCGATAACTTCTGCGAGAAGTATGCTACCACACATTCACCATTGTCGTGTTCCTGGGTGAGGATAGCCGCAATTGCACTATCCGAGGCATCCGTTTGATGACAAATGGTAAGTTGAAATTTGGACTTGCGAGCACTGGGGCTGAGATCAATCGTTCTTTTATGCCATTAAATGATTGCTCCGCTGTGGTTGACCATTTTATGGATTTTGGTTTGTTTCGTAGGAGATTAGTGAGAGGAGCAGTTAACTCACTGAAATTTGAGATGAATCTCCTATAATAATTGGCCATGCCTAAGAAACGTCTCAGTGACCGGATCGATTTAGGTCGCTCATAATTTATTATGGCCTCGATTCTATCAGGATTAGGACTCAAACCTTCTCGTGAGATTATGTAACCGAGATAAGGGAGCTGTTTTACACAAAACTTTGACTTATTTATATTCATAGAGAGGTTCGCATTTCGAAGCCGCCTTGCAACCTCCCGAAGACTCTCAAGATGGGCCTCGAATGTATTGCTCACGACGACAATGTCGTCGAGATACACAAATACATGGGGCTCGAGCTCGCCGAACCCCAAGACGTCGTCCATCAAACGAGTGAGTGTTGCCGGGCTGTTTACAAGTCCAAAAGGAAGTCTCGTAAATTGGAATAGGCCTTTTCCCAACACCGAGAAAGCCGTATATCTTCGCGAATTGGGATCAAGCGGTATTTGCAAGAACGCTTTAGATAAGTCGATCGTTGTCAAATATTTGCTTGGTCCCAATCTGCTTAGAATACGGTTTTGATGCGGTAGAGGATATGCATCACGTTTAGTTCTATCGTTCAGACGTCGTGCGTCTAAACATAGAGGCGTACCTCACCTGTAGGTTTCAAAACTGGAACTGTGCTTAGTGACCAGTCACTTTTGCTCCGTTCAATAACCCGTTGAGCTAACATTTTGTCTAATTCCCTGTTAATTTTTGCTTGTAGCTCGGGCGATGTGGGATAGGGATTAATTCTTACTGAAGGTGAATTTTTGAATTCTTCTTTCAGTTCGATTTTGTGAGATATCATGGGAGTGATATTGAGAATTTCCCCTTCCACTGCAACCATAAACATTCCTTCACCTCTTCTAAACTTTCCATCTGTTCCTGCGTCAATACATCCTCTTCCATTTCGTGAACTTCTATCTCGCTCTCACTATAGTCCTCGTCATAACATACTCTCTGAATTTGAACCGATGGCTCAAGTTTGTATACTCGCCAAAAGTCCTCGTATCCGAGAATTAGTTTATGCCGGACTACGGGTGCTATTAAAGCAGGAATGATGTGGGTCTCCCCATTGAACGTAATTGGTAAGTTCACGTAGCCTAGGATTTCAATTGGTGCTCCAGAGGCTGTTTTTGCAGAAGTTGACGTCTGAAATACTTTCAACTTCAACTCATCAATAAGTTTCTCGGAACCTTTACCAAGTACCGTTCTCTGGGCCTCGCTTTGTCCAATAAACCAATAAGCTTTTTGTCTAGAATTTTGACTTCTACAAAGGGACGTGCGTCTCCTTCGATGTGTATTAAAAGTTCGTCAATGGGATCAGACTCATAATCATCATCATCCATGGAATCGAACCCATATTCTCTTGGGCTGCATATTGTTGTAGTTTTGGGAGTGTTTAGAGAAATGGCATCAGCTTCCTCCCTCAAGCTGAGCTCTCCATGTTTTTGGACAAGCTGGACATGTTTTTGTGAGTGCGCCCAGAAGCCCACACATTCGACAAAATTTTGCTCGGGGCTCCTCGCATTCTGCGTAGTGGTGACCCTGGTTACGACAATTGTAACACGTACCTATTGGTGGACGTTTGTATTCCCTTGTTAAATCTTTTAATGTGCCTCTCGATGTGCCTTCCATTGGTTTAAGCTCTTCTCTTTGTTTTTTCTGGGCCCTTTCATCAAGATTTTGTTTTTCTGATCGATTCGATTGCTTTGTCAGTTTTGGTTTTGGTTTCTGTTTAGTCGTTTTTGGTTTGTTGTCAGTTGAAATTTCATTCAATTGACTGGAACAAGCCTCGTTGTTAGTACTCTCGACTGTTTTTTGGAAAATACTCCAATTATTCTCGTCGACGATTCTACCATAACGTTTGAGTTTGGAAATCGATTTGATTCCAGTGCCAATCATGGCATTTTTGTAATTAAATCGCATATTCCTCCAAATAAGCTCGAATCTTCTTTTTTCAGGTAACGGTCGAGTCATGGATTGGAATATTTTGAGCATGTCGTGAAGATAGTCAACAAATTTCTCCCCGCGAGCTTGTCGGCGGTTCGTAGCCTGTATCTCGAGTTGAAAATCGAGATCCGGAGCAAGAAATTCTTGTTTCAGTTCGGATTTCAATTCACTCCAGTTCCTAAAATCACGATTTTCCATACCCTCAATAAACCAATCCTTGGCCCGTACCGAGAAAAGATGAATCGCGCCTCTAAAAAGCTCACGATCTGAAATGCTCTCCGCTCTTCGTCTCATCTTCACCTCTTTCAAAAACTCTGCCAATTTCCTGCCTCCGTCCTTACCGTCGTATTTTATTCGCCACTCGGATATAGGGATGCGCTTCAGAGGTCTCTGGTGCTCCCTTATGTCTCTGTGCCTAAATTCTCTTCTAACTCACCCATTGCTACTCCGTTTCTTGTCAGGTTAGGACCTGGTTTCATGTACCATTTGAATCTTCTGTGGTCGATCTTGTCCACATATTTTGGGTTGCTCGATAGTGTTTCTTGAGAGCTATTATCTTAGGTTTTAATTCATTGGATATCAGTTGTAGTTCGGCTATCTTGCCTTTGATGCCACCGATGTTCCACTGTATGATGTTGGTGAGTTTGGCTATCTTTTGTGTTTGCTTTGGAGAGGCGGTATATCTGAGCTTTTGTGTACCTTGTTAGTCCCTTTTAGGTTTTATTTTGTTGTATGTTGTCTTCTGTTCGTTTTGGTGGTGGTTCCCCTGTTTGGATTCCCCTTGGAGAGGTTGGCCCAGAGGCCGTGTTTGAAGTTGTTAGAACCATTGAATGTGGTTCGGTAATGTAGGATTGGGTGGTCCATCACATTACACCTACTTCATGTGATAAGGGCTGTTTACTACTGGATGTTCCTGGTGTCCAGTAGACTACCGTTCGTGACTTCTATTTTTATAGACCCTCTGCCATCCATCCGCTCGGCACGGCGGTCTTTACCTTAGGATTGGGACTGTTTTGTTTTGCGAGTGTTTATGTGTCGCTACTATTTATATAAATGTCCTTGGTTGAGAATGTCTTCAAAGCTCCGTGTAACCTGATCTCCAATTGGACTCGTGAGACCTAGACTAAAATTATGGGCACTCTCGAACTGCTGAGCAAGTTTTTGAGCCTTTTCGCCATTTGTTAATAAAATGTTATTTCCCTCTTTAAGCGCTGGAATTGGCTTTTGAGATTTTTAAGAATTTTTGTTAATTTCAAAAGGTTTTCGAACTGCGATCCAACTTCGAGACATTATTCTCAAAGTTGGTATATGGTATTTCTCAGAATAGCGAAACGGGATCGCGAGTTCTTTGGTATTGCCTTCGCCTCACATTTTTAAGACGAATCAGTAGCTGAAGATCGTCGTCAATAATAATGGAGTTGAATTTAATTTCACATTTAGGAATTGCAATGCCTCTGGCTTCGACAATTAAATTAGTCAAAGATACGAGAGCATTATAAATATCACTTTCGGTATCGAGAGGAATATCAACATCACACTTCCCAATCCCAATCAGCTCTATGATAATTAAAAGTAGAGCTGATTGGATTATAAATGGCTTCTTGTGAGATTTCAAATGTCACAGGAAGGTGATCAGAGTCAAAGTCAGCATGAGTTACCAATTGGCCACACCGCTGACTTGAATCCGTTAAAACTAAATCAATTGTAGAAGGATTTCGACTGGAAGAAAAACAAGTTGGTCCATTGGGATATTGAATAGTATAATATCCGCAGAACAATCTTCAAATAAAATTTTACCATTGAGTTGCTTTGAGCATTATTCCATGAACGGTGTTTGGCATTGAAGTCACCAATTACGAAGAATTTTGATTTGTTGCGAGTCAGAATTTGAAGATCAGCTTTCAACAAATTCTTTTGCTGTCCATTGCATTGAAAAGGCAAGTAGGCTGCAATGAAGGAAAATTGTCCAAAATTTGTTTCAACAGAAACTCTCAAGTTTTCCAAAAACTGTGGTTTGGAACGAAGAAAATAATTTATGTTTGATACGTCTATTAATGACAATGGCGCCCCCACCATAGGCGCTGTCAAGACGATCATTTCTGTAGATAAAATAATTTGGATCTCTTTTAATGGAGAGTCCTGGTTTTAAATAAGTTTCTGTTATAATGGCAATATGCACATTATGAACTGTTAGGAAGTTGAATAATTCATCTTCCTTACCCTTTAGAGAGCGGGCATTCTAATTTAGAACTTTCACACAATTATTTGGATCCATTGAAACGGAGTCCGATAACATTTTTTTGTGTGTACTTTATACCAACCTGAACAGCTTCAGGAATGGTATTTGCTTTGTTGTTCAGTGTTCAGTTAAAAAATCAAAATCGGAAGCAGTCATGCTACCTGAATCGACAACATGACCGTTATTTTCCATTGGGACATGGGTATAAACCTCATTTTGAGAAGAGAAATTTTCATTTTGTCATAAGACGAGTTTATACAATCCCATTGAATTCCACCACTTAATTGTATCTTGGCAGATACGTATTTCGACCTCAACAGTAAGGCCGTCTTCAGTGTCTCGTACTTGACTCGACTTGAAGAAAATGATCGCAACTTACACTATTTATACTATGCGTAGGTATAATAATTTATCTAGGTACTTATCTAGTTACAATTACTACGGTGCTTACTTCTTTTTCCTGCTTACTTTTACTCGCTTGTTGCGCTTAATGCTTAGGTTTAAACTTGAAGAGCCAGGGACTACCATTTCCTTGATCTTTTATTCAACAACCGCGTTTGTACCTGTCGGTAGATTTCCAAGCTCTCAGCAACATCAAGTTTCCACGGAGAAGAGACATTTCTGTAGGGTAAGCAATACCATGCTGATGGTGGCTTGGTTCAATGCCGGTGCCGGTCTAGGCAATTTTCGGATTGGTAATTGTCTTGACTTCTCTGGGCATGAAAGTATCATCATGTTAGCCTCATGATATGCAAAATGCAAAATGGTAACCTGGTTTAGAAATCTCGCAGTTAATAACTGTGGAAGTGCTTAATGAGCACTAAGCTGCGAGGCGGCTCTGTCCCAGTGTGTGGATGTAACGTCAATAAGAAGAAGAAGAACCCCGTATGGGTTAACTTGTAACAGTAAAGATGGTTTCTTCAACATAGAAAATTGCCTACTTTCCAGCGGTTGTTCAAGCGGAGAGTTAATTAATTGCAATGCTTGAAAACTCGTTTTGATCATATGTTTATCAAATTAGGCAATAAAGCCGCAAAAACTGGTACATTTGGTACATTCAAAGTTAATTGCCTATATGCCGGGTATTAAGCCACCCGGAGTGGAAAATAATTACTATGTCTGAAACTTGATTTTAGATATGTACAACATGTGATAGATTTAGTTCATTCTATCACATGTTTGAATGGTACATTTGTCCCATGCGTGCCAAATATAGTTGGTTAAAATCGACTCATGCAGAATTTTGTTGTTCCCCGGACTGTATCGGTATCTAGCCATCTTACTGTACTATCACTTGGATTTGTATTCACTGTTTTCTCTGTTATGCCCGCGTGGGTTAGTGCGTCGTCGACTGCGAAAGGGTCAAGTGGGGTGCCACCCATTGCTTTCCAAATTGTGTGGTTATACATCTTTCTGTGGGTGAAGAGAAGAGATAACTGCTAGTAATCTGGTTGGTATGGATTACCTGTTCGAGAAAGGGTTTGTAATGAGGTGTCTCTTGTTGAAGAGTTGTTCTATCATCTGTTTGGTTTTGTTTTTAGTTTTGCTCTATATTTTGGCTTCTATTCTTTGGAGTTTCG
>NC_085141.1:149865427-149870427 GCF_024139115.2 Armigeres subalbatus
GCGCGCTCTCGCGTTGTCATTTTATCTGTTATCTGCGCTAGGGAGCAGCTAGTTCGCCTCACAACCTCACCGCAACCGTTTTGCCGTTTGTGTTTTTTGGGCGTTTTGGGACCGCCGCCGTATCTCTCGTTTCGTGTTCGTTCATGCTCGCTCGAGCTGAGCAGCAGCAGCAGCAATAGAATGCCAAAAGATTCCCATTTCGTTCGCTCGTGCTGGCGTGCCTCAGGCACGCCGGTTTCGTTCGGGGTCATAATACCTGCTACGGTCGCTAGCCTTCCCGCATAGCCGTGGTAGCCGTATGACATTCATGTACGCTCTCTCTCTCTCTCTCTGTCTCTCTCTCTCTCTCTCTCTCTCTCTCTCTCTCGACCCGCACAACACACGCCACACACCACACCAACCGCCACGGTGAATGGTCGTCCCGGCCGTCCGTGCTCGTGTGTGCCAGCTCGCCCAGTGCCTACCCGGCCAGCGTGCCCAAGACGAACGTTGTGCCCCATTCGGAACAAAATGGCGGCCAGATGTGTGAACACGGCCGGATCACGTCCCAGTGTTTCCTAGCTTTGGTGCTCTGGTGGATTCACTTTTCATCGACCGGCCGTGTCCTCCCCAGAGGGTTTTCGGGTCCATCCGATGTCACCCCGGCCGGTGGCGCACTGCGTTGCTCCGGTTTCGCGACTGCGACTACGCCAAAACACTGTGTGCTGTACACTCTGCACCTGCCTCTGAATGACTGACTGACTGACTGACTGACTGACTGACTGACTGACTGACTGACTGACTGACTGACTGACTGACTGGCTGGCTGGCTGACTGACTGACTGACTGACTGACTGACTGAGAATGACTGACTGACACTGACTGACTGACCGGCTGGCTGACTGGACTGACTGACTGACTGACTGGACTGACTGACTGACTGACTGACTGGCTGGCTGGCTGACTGACTGACTGACTGGCTGACTGACTGACTGGACTGACTGACTGACTGGACTGACTGGCTGGCTGACAGTTAGTACTGAAGACCTGGGCGGGGCTGGAGTGGGCGGGGAAAGGGCAGCGAGGCGAAAAGGAGAAGTCCACACACCACGGTGCACGCGCACTCACAAGTGCGCACACACCATGGCAGACTTCTCCTAGTCGGCCGACCTAGTAGACCGTTAGACATCTTTGCCCTATCGTGACACTACCGCCAGTTCCGGAATGGATCCCATACACTTGCAGTTGGCTGACTGACTGACTGGACTGACTGACTGACTGGACTGACTGGCTGGCTGACAGTTAGTACTAGAGTCCTGGGCTGGACTGGACTGGGCCGGGAAAACGCAGTTAGGCGAAAAGGAGAAGTCCACACACCACGGTGCACGCGCACTCACAAGTGCGCACACACCATGGGGGACTTCTCCTAGTCGACCGCCTACACCTAGGTAGTAGTGTGGTAGCAGAAGTAACGTTTTACCGTTTACAACCACGTTACACAACCACACAACAACAAAACCCAACCCCCAAGCAAGGGTAGTCTTTTTTTTTTTTTTTTTTTTTTTTTCTTGAGCAAGGGTAAACGGAAATCTGCAACCAGACACCTGAGGAGGTACTCAGGTAGTGTGGGGATGGGTATGTCATGTAACTCTTACCCGACCCACTAAAACCAAAACCCTTTCGCCAGTCCATACCCCCGGCCCGCAATTAAGCAATACATCAGGGGGGGACTATTGAGAACGCTCACGCCTATGCTAACGCACTTGACGTCAATACACACAACATCGACTTCAAGGGTGGCTACCTCACCACCCGTCGATCGCAAGCTATGATAGTAACCTAACGGTCCGTATCATAATCTCACGTTGGAGACGAGCACCCCGACAACAACCACCGCGCGTGAACCGCAATGACCTCTATATCTACATACTGAGGTCCCCGCAGCCCACCCGCGACATGTTGGTTGTCGGGGTGAGCAAGGTGTTCACTGCATCACAGGTGCCCTTACTGCACTCGTTGGTTTTGTTCAAGACGCCACCACCGCTGCAGTTTCGACATGATCTGTTGAGATGCTGTGTTCACCGCATTCCATATAGCTTCTTCCCGGCACATCCTCTCGACGAGGTTGTCCGGGGTTGTATCCATACCACTAATAAGCAGCATGGTATTGCGTTCTACTTCGAATCGCGGGCATGCGAACATCACATGCTCTGCCGATTCTACCTCACCTACACATTCAGGACACTCCGCAGAATCTGCGAAGCCAAACCTGTGTAGGAATTTCTTAAAGCAGCCATGTTCAGACAACACCTGTGTTAGGTGGAAGTTGACTTGACCATGCTTCCTATCAACCCAGTTGGACACATCTGGAATCAGTCTGTGGGTCCAACGACCTTTGACTGCGGTGTCCCATGCTCTTTGCCATTTGAGCAACGAAGCTGCTCTCTTGACACGTCGCACTTGCACCGAGTCCCTTTCGTTGTAGCACTCCACATCCTCCTCTAGGAGTGTGTCTATCGGCATCATTCCAGCTATAACGCACACCGCCTCATATGATATGGTGCGATATGCGCTCGCGACACGTAAGCACATCAGCCGGTGTACTCTGATCAATTTCTTTACATTGTACTCGGCTTTTAGTGCTACGGCCCATGCCGGCACGCCATAACGGATGATAGACAATGCTACGCCAGCTATCAGCCTACGCACTTGACTATGCACCGACGATCTGTTGGACATCATTCGTGATAAAGATTTTATCGCCAATGAAGCCCGCTGACATGCATAATCGACGTGGCTCGTAAAATTGAGCTTATCATCGATCATCACGCCCAGATGCTTGAGAGACCTCACGGAGTTAACTGTGCAGGTCCCTACTCTTATCCTAGCCTGTTGCAACCCATGACGGTTATGCACTACCACGACTTCCGTCTTTTGGTGTGCAAGGGATAACCGTCTCGAGTTGAGCCATTCCTCCACTCTGCCAATCGCGTATGAAGCCTTCAGTTCGACTTCGTCGAGAGTGTCACCTGCTACTTCTAGCATTACGTCATCCGCGAAGCCTTCTATCTTTACTCCGGCCGGGAGACTTAAGCGCAATACTCCGTCGTACATAATATTCCACAGAACCGGTCCGAGGATCGATCCCTGTGGAACACCCGCGGACACTACGATCGACTTTTGACCAGCATCAGTGTCGTATAACAACACCCTATTCTGAAAATAGCTTTTCAGTATCCTGCACAGGTAATCCGGAACTCTCAATCGGTGCAGGGAGTCAGCAATTGCTGCCCAGCTAGCATTGTTAAACGCGTTTTTACATCAAGTGTAATCAACGCGCAGTACCTAATACCTCTTCTGTTTAAACCTCTCGCTATCTTTGCCGTATCCGTTACCGCTCGAATTGCTTCGATGGTAGAACGGCCCTTACGGAAGCCATACTGGTTGCTAGATAAGCCACCAGCACACTCTGTATAGGCCGACAATCTATTCAGAATGACCCTCTCTAGCAGCTTTCCAGCTGTGTCGAGTAGGCAATTGGTCTGTATGCCGAAGGATCCCCGGCTGTTTGCCAGGCTTCGGTAATAGCACCAATTTCTGCCGTTTCCATCGATCTGGGAAGTTTCCTTCGTCCATGCATCTCTGGAGGCAGCTCCTGAACATATCTGGATTGGCAAGAATGGCGTGTTTAAGGGCCAGGTTTGGAATACCATCCGGGCCTGGCGCCTTATTGAGCTTAAGTTTTCTTGCTGCTACGATAAGCTCTTCGTTAGTCACTAACGGTACCACGTCAGCTGACTCGTATGGAGTAGCGGGCCAGTTCGATGATTCATGCCTCGGAAACAACCCGTCTACTATTTTGGCCAACATCCCCGGAGATTTCTCAGGTGGCGTGCTATTAGTCCTAGCCATCACCATCCTGTATGCATCTCCCCATGGATTATCGTTTGCCATCCTGCACAGCCGCTCGAAGCAGGCTCTCTTACTACATTTAATCTCGTAGTTCAGAGCTCTGCTCGCTGTCTGGAACACCCTGCGTCTCTCGACCTTTTCAGCGTCTGTTCTGGCACGTCGCAGCCTTCTCTTTGCTCTAAGGCAGGTTCTACGAAGGTCCGCAATTGTGTCAGTCCACCAGTACGCAGGTTGCCGATTTCCGGGGTTTGGTCCTCCTAGGCATCGTCACATCGCATGCACGGGTTAGTACATCGATTAACTCGTCGCCACTTAATCCCGTTGTTCGCGTCTCCCATCGTAGTGATTCTTCCATGAGTTCTGGGTTGAACTGCGAGGTGCGCCATCCTAGATCGGCTTTGCCGATCCGCCTTGTGGTTGCTACGGGGTATACCGGATCATAAAACGGATTTCCTGATGATCGCTGGAGGTATGCCCTCATGAACCCTCCATTCTGGCTCCACCGTCCATCCCGCGCTGCAGAAGGTCACATCGATGCATGAATCACCGCTGGGTCCCCTGAACGTTGGCACTTGGCCTTCGTTCAGCAGGACTACGTTTAGTACCGCTAGCGACTCTAGCAGGGTATGACCTCTAGCGTTTGTGAACCGGGATCCCCAGTCCACTGCCCACGCATTGAAGTCGCCTGCTACAACTAACGGTTTTAAGCCAGTTAGTCTTGCTGCAAGAATATCTACTACCCTAGTAAACTGCACTATACTCCACCTGGGAGGACAGTAGCAGCTACAAAAGTAAACACCGTTTACCTTTGCTATAACGAAACCCTCATCGTCAGGTGATGATATTATCTCCTGGATGGGATATCGCCCGCAAGTCCAGATGGCCACCATCTGGGACTTATCCGCAATCCAACTACCGTTACCGGCAGGGATGCGGTAAGGATCGGACAGCAAGGCTACATCAGCTTTACACTCAGTAACCGACTGTTGTAGCAGCAATTGGGCCGCCTCGCAGTGGTTCAGGTTAAGCTGTGTTACCTGCGTGTCTGGATCCTTCTAGAGGCCGGACAAGCCTGGACACCGGTGAGGTGTCTGTTGTCTGTACCCGGG
>NC_085141.1:149910427-149915427 GCF_024139115.2 Armigeres subalbatus
ACTTGGCCCACTAAGCACACAGATATCTTCTACGCCCGTGAAAGCCCGGACCCGGAGGCAGGGGTCCGGCCGGCGTCAACGTTGCAACGGCATGAAAGAATGCCATGGTCGTACCCATTTATAGTTTGAGAATAGGTTAAGATCATTTCGAACCTAAGGCCTCTAATCATTCGCTTTACCAGATAAGAATAGGCTCCGAAACGTTGCGTGCTCCAGCTATCCTTAGGGAAACTTCGGAGGAACCAGCTACTAGATGGTTCGATTGGTCTTTCGCCCTATGCCCAATTCTGACAATCGATTTGCACGTCAGAACTGCTTCGTCCTCCATCAGGGTTTCCCTGACTTCAACCTGATCAGGCAGTTCACCATCTTTCGGGTCACATCCTGCGCACTCGCGGTATGTTGTGGCACGTGCCGGCGTGTGGCACGATGAACGCACCACCCGGAACGGCCCGCATGCCGGGTACAACCGGGGATGGAGGGACAGGCAGAGCCGCGCCCGTAATCCCGCAGAACAAGGCAAGTTATGTTTTCTGCGCCTTTGGCTCCAGGAGACACGACCATTGGCTCGCGCGCAAGATGACTCTTGGTCCTTGTTTCAAGACGGGTCCCAGAGGTAACTCGATTCTTTCACTGCGGATCGACGGTCCGCGGTGCCGGTGTAAAGGCACCGTCGTACTCGTGGGAATCCATCACGCGCCCGACTGCACACCACGTGCAGCCCCACCTCGCGGCACAGGCCTTCGGAACTGAGCGTCGCTACTGTGGGGCAAACACCGGGGAAGCACCAGGGGCAACTGTCGGGCGACCTGCGCGTCGCAGCGCGAAAGCTGTTTCGTAATGGATCGCAGTGTCCTCGTGCGCGGGAGAACAAGTGCCCTGCGCGCCGGCCCTCGCTTTTTGGATGGGAAGGCCCCGCAGGTGAGATGTCTCCGCTCGGATAATCGAGTTCAACGGCTTGAGCCCTAGGCAGTTTCACGTACTTTTGACTCTCTATTCAGAGTGCTTTTCAACTTTCCCTCACGGTACTTGTTCGCTATCGGTCTCGTGGTGATATTTAGCTTTAGAAGGAGTTTACCTCCGCTGTACTATCCAACACGACTCCATGGGCGTCCTTCTACCGTCGGTGCGCCGCTCTACGCTATCACCTCTCTGGGAGTAAAGCCACATTCTAGTTGAACTTGAACCAGCGACCGGTTCGGCAGATAACGAACGCTCCAGTACACGGAACCGGGTGGACGCGCAACAGTGCGTCACCCCTGCGTGCTGAGCTCTTCCCGTTTCGCTCGCAGCTACTCAGGGAATCCTGGTTGTTCTTTTCCTCCCTTATTAATATGCTTAAATTTAGGGGTAGTCACACATTTTGAGGCCTACATAGGAGGATCCTACATCTGGGTGATGGAATACAACAACAACGACACACACACACACACACAGGGCCATGATGTGGTGGTGATGTGGTCATGATGGGATGTATTCATCAACCGCGGCGGCCCGGCGAACACTGGGCGCCGCGTCTGACTACAGACGTTTTCTGTTTACTACCACCGGGGTGGTGGTGGCGGTTGGAAAACGTCACTACGCGTACACGCGGGCGCACGTTGAATGGATAAATATAGGCACTCAAAAGTACATCGTCTGTGTACGGTGTGCAATATGCGTTCAACGTGTCGGTGTTCATGTGTCCTGCAGTTCACATTCTGACGCGCATTTAGCTGCGGTCTTCATCGATCCACGAGCCGAGTGATCCCCTGCCTAGGGTTTGTTTGTTCTCTTGTTTCTTTTGCAATAGTAGTTAACACATACGCACACACACACACAGGACGGACGGTGTGTGGGGAGCCGCTGCCGTTGCCGTTGACGATCCGGTTCCGTATGTCGCATGGACCGACATGGACGAGATGGACGCAGCGGCAGCAGCACAGCACAGCAGCAGCAGCAGCAGCAGCAGCAGCAACGGAAGGCTAGTACACACAGCACAGAACAGGGTAACGCACAGGTTTTTGGTTGTTGTGTTTGTTGTTCCTCTCTGCGGTGGCCGGACGGAGCCCACTGGTGGTGGTCGCCGTACTCGCCACAGACACAACAACTACACTCGCTCCTCGCTCCAACTCTCGTCATCATTGTTTGGC
The DNA here is from genome assembly GCF_024139115.2 of Armigeres subalbatus. Taxonomy (NCBI): domain Eukaryota; kingdom Metazoa; phylum Arthropoda; class Insecta; order Diptera; family Culicidae; genus Armigeres; species Armigeres subalbatus. The sequence goes on from NC_085141.1 coordinate 149,912,560, forward strand.
GGTGGTCCAGTAATGATCCTTCCGCAGGTTCACCTACGGAAACCTTAGACTTTTACTTCCTCTAAATCATCAAGTTCGGTCAACTTCAGCGATTCAAATGTCAGGGACTAGCAAATGTTCACCTTCAAAGACCTCACTAAATAATCCATCGGTAGGCGACGGGCGGTGTGAAAGGGCAGGGACGTAATCAACGCTAGCTAATGACCAGCACTTACTGGGAATTCCAGGTTCATATGGACCATTTCAATCCATAATCCCGACTAAATGAGCATTTGGAGCGATTTCCGGCCCTTTCAAGGGTACGCGTTCTGCTCACTAGCGCGCGTGCAGCCCAGAACATCTAAGGGCATCACGGACCTGTTACTCAATCTCATTTTGCTGAACACAATGTCCTATTAAGCGAAGTCAACCGCGATGGGTTGACGTATTATCGAGTCACACTACACCGCCCCCAGCGCGAACGGCCCGGAGGCGGTATCAACATCTGACTGCTGATAGCGTTCTTTTAATTTGATTGAGTCACGTTCGTTATCGGAATTAACCAGACAAATCATTCCACGAACTAAGAACGGCCATGCACCACTACCTTAATTTTGAGAAAGAGCTATTAATCTGTCTTACCTCAATAAGTTCGGACCTGGTAAGTTTTCCCGTGTTGAGTCAAATTAAGCCGCAGGCTCCACTCCTGGTGGTGCCCTTCCGTCAATTCCTTTAAGTTTCAACTTTGCACCATACTTCCCCGGAACCTAATTTTGGTTTCCCGGAATACTGAGACACCATAATAGGCGTCTCCCAATTGCTAATTGGCATGTTTACGGTTAGAACAGGGCGGTATCTTCGCCTTCGATCCTCTAACTTTCGTTCTTGATTAATGAAAGCATCCATGGCAAATCGCTTTAGTTAGTCTTACGACGGTCTACGAATTTCACCTCTCGCGTAATATACTAATGCAACTACTTCTGTTAATCATTACCTCTTGATCTGGATTACAAACCAATGAATATTAAGACCGAGGTCATATTCCATTATTCCATCAAGATTATTCTCGGCCGTAGGATAGCCTATTTAGAGCACTCTAATTTGTTCAAGGTAATAGCAGCTGGGCTTGCGGAAAACACTGCACCCGATGAAAGGCATCAGCGCCACTACGCCGCACGCCGCCGCGAGGCAAAACCGGCGACGCACCCAGTCTTATAGTCGCAACAATCCAGTGACCTACGCCTCATTGAGGTAGCACCCGTGTTGGACAAGAAACTTCGAACGTTTTAACCAACAATTTTAATATACGCTAGTGGAGCTGGAATTACCGCGCTGCTGGCCAGACTTGCCTCCACTTGATCCTTGTTGAAGGATTTATGCTCAACTCATTCCAATTATAAGACGTCATAAAGAGTCTTTTTGTTATTTCTCGTCACTACCTCCCGTGCCGGGATTGGGTAATTTACGCGCTGCTGCCTTCCTTGGATGTGGTAGCCATTTCTGGCTCCCTCCGGAATCGAACCCTGATTCCCGTTCCCGTTGCAACCATGGTAGTCCTCTATACGACCATCAATAGTTGATAGGGCAGATATTTGAAAGATCCGTCGTCGGTGCGAGACACACGATCAACAAAATTATCCAGATTTCAACTCCAGCGTCACGGAGGACGATTGGTTTGACTAATAATTGCACAGGTTCCGCGAGGTGTCCCTGCATTTGGCATGTATGCTCTAGATTTTCCACAGTTATCCAAGTAACTGGTAAATGATTTGTAAATTATAGCTGTTATACTGAGCCTTATGCGGTTTCACATTAAATCTGTTTGTCTTAGACGACATGGCTTAACCTTTGAGACAAGCGTATATTACTGGTAGGATCAACCAGAATTCTCGCCGCAGACGCAACTAACTAAATGTAACACACAACAAGCGCGACGGAGACTCTCTCTCGCGCGCTCTCCGTTGTCATTTTATCTGTTATCTGCGCTAGGGGCAGCTGTTCGCCTCACAACCTCACCGCAACCTGTTTTGCCGTTTGTGTTTTTGCGTTTTGGGACCGCCGCCGTATCTCTCGTTTCGTGTTCGTTCATGCTCGCTCGAGGCTGAGCAGCACAGCAACAATAGAATGCCAAAGATTCCCATTTCGTTCGCTCGTGCTGGCGTGCCTCAGGCACGCCGGTTTCGTTCGGGTCAATACCTGCTACGGTCGCTAGCCTTCCCGCATAGCCGTGGTAGCCGTATGACATTCATGTACGCTCTCTCTCTCTCTCTCTCTCTCTTCTCTCTCTCTCTCTCTCTCTCGACCCACGCCACGCCACACCACCAACCGCCACGGTGAATGGTCGTCCCGCCGTCCGTGCTCGTTGGCCAGCTCGCCAGTGCCTACCCGGCCAGCGTGCCCAAGACGAACGGCGTGCCCCATTCGGAACGGAATTGCGGTCGGACGTGTGATCCACGCCGGATCAAGTCCAGTTTTCCTAGCTTTGGTGCTCTGGTGGATTCACTTTTCATCGAGCCGTGTGTCCTCCCAGAGGGTTTTCGGTCCATCCGATGTCACCCCGGCCGGTGGCGCACTGCGTTGCTCCGGTTTCGCGACTGCGACTACGCCAAAACCCTGTGTGCTGTACACTCTGCACTGCCTCTGACTGACTGACTGACTGACTGACTGACTGACTGACTGACTGACTGACTGACTGAGCTGACTGACCTGACTGACTGACTGACTGACTGACTGACTGACTGACTGACTGACTGACTGTACTGACTGACTGACTGACTGACTGACTGACGTGACGCTGACTGACTGACGCTGGCTGACTGACTGACTGACTGACTGACTGACTGACTGCTGACTGACTGCTGACTGACTGACTGACTGACTGACTGACTG
>NC_085141.1:149927927-149930937 GCF_024139115.2 Armigeres subalbatus
CCACCCGGAACGGCCCGCATGCCGGGTACAACACCCGGGGATGAAGGGACGAGCAGAGTAATCCCGCAGAACAAGGCAAGTTATGTTTTCTGCGCCTTTGGTGCTCAAGGAGACACGACCATTGGCTCGCGCGCAAGATAGACTTCTTGGTCCGTGTTTCAAGACGGGTCCCGGAGTACCTCGATTCTTTCACTGCCGATCGACGGTCCGCGGTGCCGGTGTAAAGGCACCGCGTCACTCGTGGGAATCCATCACGCGCCCGACTGCACACCACGTGCAGTAAGCCCCACCTCGGCACAGGCCTTCAACAGGCGTCGCTACTGTGGGGCAAGCAACCGGAAGCACCAGGGGCAACTGTCGGGCGACCTGCGCAGTGGAACGCGAAAGCTGTTTCGTAATGGATCGCAGTGTCCTCGTGCGCGGGAGAGACAAGTGCCTGCGGCGCCCCCTCGCTTTTTGGATGGGAAGGCCAGCCCGCAGGTAGATTCTCCGCTCGGATAATCGAGTTCAACGGGCAGCCTAGGCAGTTTCACGTACTTTTGACTCTCTATTCAGAGTGCTTTTCAACTTTCCCTCACGGTACTTGTTCGCTATCGGTCTCGTGGTGATATTTAGCTTTAGAAGGATTTACCTCCCCTTTGTGCTGCACTATCAAGCAACAGACTCCATGGAGCGTCCTTCTACCGTCGGTGCGCCGCTCTACGGCCTATCACCCTCTGGGAGTAAAGCCACATTCTAGTTGAACTTGAACGCGACCGGTTACGGCAGATAACGAACGCTCCAGTACACGGAACCGGGTGGACGCGCAACAGTGCGTCACCCCTGCGTGCTGAGCTCTTCCCGTTTCTCGCAGCTACTCAGGGAATCCTGGTTGTTTCTTTCCTCCCTTAATATGCTTAAATTTAGGGGTAGTCACACATTATTTGAGGCCTACATAGGAGGATCCTACATCTGGGATGATGGAATACAACAACAACGACACACACACACACACAGGGCCATGATGAGGTGGTGATGTGGTCGTATGATATGGGATGTATTCATCAACCGCGCGGCCGCGAACACTGGGCGCCGCGTCTGACTATCTTGAACGTTTTACTGTTTTACTCAAACCGGGGTGGTGGTGGCGGTTAGGAAAACGTCACTACGCGTACACGCGGGCGTGCACATTGAATGGATAAATATAGGCACTCAAAATGTGTACATCGTACTGTAGTACGGTGTGCAATATGCGTTCAACGTGTCTGTTCATGTGTCCGTTGTCACATTCTGACGCGCATTTAGCTGCGGTCTTCATCGATCCACGAGCCGAGTGATCCCCTGCCTAGTTTGTTTGTTCTCTTGTTTCTTTTGCAATAGTAGTAAGTACACACATACACACACACACACGGACGGACGGTGTGTGGAGGGGCCGCTGCCGTTGCCGTTGACGATCCGGTTCCGTATGTCGCATGGACCACATGGACGAGAGGACGCAGCGGCAGCAGCAGCACAGCAGCAGCAGCAGCAGCAGCAACGGAAGGCTAGTACACACAGCACAGAACAGGGTAACGCACCAGGTTTTTGGTTGTTGTGTTTGTTGTTCCTCTGCGGTGGGCGGACGAGCCCACTGGTGGTGGGGCTCGCCGTGTACTCGCCACAGACAACAACACTACACTCGCTCGCTCCTCCAACTCTCGTCATCATTGTTTGGCGGTGGGGGTACCAGTAATGATCCTTCCCAGGTTCACCTACGACTTGTTACGACTTTTACTTCCTCTAAATCATCAAGTTCGTCAACTTCAGCGATTCAAAAATCCCGAGGGACTAGCAAATTTCACCTTCAAAGACCTCACTAAATAATCCATCGGTAGTAGCGACGGCGGTGTGTACAAGGGCAGGACAATCAACTGCTAATGACCAGCCTTACTGGAATTCCAGGTTCATATGGACCATTTCAATCCATAATCCCGACTAAATGAGCATTTGGGCGATTTCCGCCCTTTCGGCAAGGGTACGCGTTGCTGCTCACATTGTAGCGCGCGTACCCAGAACATCTAAGGGCATCACGGACCTGTTATCGCTCAATCTCATTTTGCTGAACACAAATTGTCCTTTAAGCAGAAGTCAACCCGATGGGTTGACGTATTATCAGGTCACTACACCGCCCCCAGCGCGAACGGCCCGGAGGCGGTATCAACATCTGACTGCTGATAGCGTTCTATTTAATTTGATTGAGTCACGTTCGTTATCGGAATTAACCAGACAAATCATTCCACGAACTAAGAACGGCCATGCACCACTACCCTTAATTTTGAGAAAAGCTATTAATCTCTTACCTCAATAAGTTCGGACCTGGTAAGTTTTCCCGTGTTGAGTCAAATTAAGCCGCAGGCTCCACTCCTGTGGTGCCCTTCCGTCAATTCCTTTAAGTTTCAACTTTGCAACCACTTCCCCGGCTAATTTTGGTTTCCAGAGCTACTGAGAGCACCATAATGTAGCGTCTCCCAATTGCTAATTGGCATAGTTTACGGTTAGAACTAGGGCGTATCTAATCGCCTTCGATCCTCTAACTTTCTTCTTGATTAATGAAAGCATCCATGGCAAATGCTTTCGCTTTAGTTGATCTTACGACGGTCTACGAATTTACCTCGCGCCGTAATACTAATGCCAACTACTTCTTTAATCATTACCTCTTGATCTGGATTACAAACCAATGAATATTAAGACCGAGGTCATTCCATTATTCCATGCAAGTTATTCTCGCCGTAGGATAGCCTGCTTAGAGCACTCTAATTTGTTCAGGTAATAGCAGCTGGGCTTGCGGAAAACACTGCACCCGATGAAAGGCATCAGCGCCCTACGCCGCACGGCCGCCGCGAGGCAAAAGACGACCAGTCTTATAGTCCAACAATCCAGTGACCTACTGCCATCATTAGGAGTAGCACCCGTGTTGGACAAGAATAAACTTCGAACGTTTTAACCGCAACAATTTTAATATGCCAGCTAGCTGATACCAATACGTAACTAC
>NC_085141.1:149930962-149945962 GCF_024139115.2 Armigeres subalbatus
ATCAGTATGCTTCGTTCAATTTCCGTATTACTCGTGTATGTAGATTCAATAAGACTCTTATTGTCTCCATCATTTTGACTAAGTTATTATTCCGCGCTCCTCACCCAAACAAATTCTTTCCTAGTGTCCTATACATATGCGCAATGCTCATCATCAATGACGATCGCGATGTGCCGCTATATCATGTACACTGTCCAATATGTGAGCACGTTGAACATGTCAATCCACCGCGCTCCAGTTAAATAAATCTGACTAAGCTGTTTTCGACGGTTTGCCAAACCGTGATAATATGTCGATATTTCACTACAAATTGATGAAAGAAATTAACACCAATTTACATGAAACATTTTAATTCATGTACTTAAATTACTTTGCGTTGAGTAAATGAATATATTCAGCCTTTTTACAATATCTCCTGCCATCAGTTTTAAAATTGTTTTAGGAAGGTGTCGGCACATAAGGCTGTGCATACTTCCATCCAGAGTTGAGCATATATAGTAGATTATGCTCAATTGTTTGCCCGGAAAATCCGAGTAAATATATCGGTCAAACGGTCAAAAGTAACTGATTAACGGTCAATAGTGTTTTACATTGACCATATACTTACTCGTTTCCATTACGTTGGGAAAGGTAATGAACGTTTTCCTGTACAATAATTGCCACTAATAAAATTGAAATATGATGCTCCACATGCTCCGTATGTGAATCGTCGGGCGTTGGTCCCTCACCAGTGGCAATGTTTTTGCCCTCTTGTATGTATATTATTTCGTATGCACGATCGTTTATTTTAATTTGTTTTGGATCAGCTGATCGCAAGTAAATGGGTCAGCTGAGTCTGTCTCAAAGTTTTACGCTTTCTTCTATGTTTGGTTTAAAGATTCCTACGATATATCCCGTGATCTGATATGAGGAGTGATGAAGGATATCAAGGCCGTTCATCTCCTCCCACATAAACGAGGTGAAGGTTCATTAAGAGAATGATCCTTCGCTTGTTAGGGTAGGCCAAAAACATATATATTTTTCTATTATATAATCATTCAATGGTCCGTTGTTTATGCATCATTAACTATTATCTGTCATATCTGAATTTTTACTTTTCGGTGGAGTTTAGTGTTAGAATCTCTTGATGTTATTCGTTCTGTATATGTTTTATAAATTCTTTTAATAATAATTTCTTACAAAGTTTACTTTTGGATCTTTTGATATGGTTCAGCTAACATTTTTTTGTTATTCTTCAACGCTTCTCTTGACCAAGATTTAAATACATTGATACGTTTCTGAGTTAATATATATATAATTATTCCACAGTAATTTTCATGTTCCCTATTATTCTTCTAATTTATCCCTTCTATTATATCCCTATTATTCTTCTAATTTAATTTGTACTCTTTGCGTTATTTCAAAATTATTTTTCACCCGTATCTTAGTGTTATATCAACTTATTTTATTATTAAAAAAAAACTTTTTTTTTTGTTTGTTTTCTGACCATACTGCATCTATTACGTGTTCTTCTAATCTATCAAATCACCCTGTTATATCCCTTTTTTTCGTCGCGTTACCATTTTATTTCCTCTAATCTTTTAAGTATTCTCATATCTGCACATAAACTTTCTCGAGAGTTTCTTACCTGATGATGCCTTCTCGAATCGCCTTTGCCTTTACTTGGTGTTGCTCTTGCGTCCTCGTAATCATTCATGTTGTTGATCACTTGGTTGGTTGTAAATCTCGAGTGCAGGTGTGTTCCTAGTCTGCAGTTTGATTGTTCCGTATCGTCTTGTGCTTTCTGATGCCTTACTTGTTTCGCCTCCTTAAGCTGCTCCTCTCGTGGGTTCCTTTGTACTGCCGTCTAAATTTGTAATCTTCGATGAAATTGTTTTTAAGTGGTTCCATGATGATGTTTTGGTAAATGATGTCTATTGTTTGTTGTGTGCAAAAATTGCTGTTGTACCGGCCACTTGTATAAATCTGACGTGATATCTCCAGCGGAGTAGAAGTAGCTCTGCTCTAGTTGTATTTCAATGATTTTCTGCATGTAACATTGTAATAGTTTGACGTTATTACAGTGCCTTTTCAATAGTTTTAAGCTGCTTCCGTTCAGATAAGTTGCTAGTTAGCAAGTTGTGATGAATTGACGAGTGTCACACTGCTTAAATGTATGGATTCTTAGATGTTGTACCGTTATCAGGATGTTCGCATTGTTTGTGTTTTGATTCGAAGTCTTTGTTGTTGCTTTTGAATTTCGCTGTGTATTGGCTTCAGCTTGTGGAAATTTGATTACTTGATAAGTTGCCTTTTGTGTTAGACCCGCCTCCGCTGTAGTTTTAGGACCTCTGCTTTGAATTGACTTTTTGGGGCCGTCTGGTTAAATTGATGAACACTGTTGAATTGTTGATTGTTCTAAAATTTCGTCTTAATGTTGTTTTTATCTTTGTGAGGCGACTTGTATCTGCTCGTTCCGTCATTATTGTGTTACTTTAACTCTTCCAAAATCATCTCCAGGGGTTGAATTAAAATCTCTTCTTGCACTTTCGGTTGTGTATGATGATGCTCCTGAATATGTCCTTGCTTTCAGCTTTGTATAATGTCTTGTCATTCACTTATCTCCAATCGCCTTGTTGAATCCGCCTTTTTGTTTTAGTATGATGCACATCCGTCTTCGCCTGTTATTTGTCACTTTAATTCGTATTGTTGATTTCGTATGATGTATTTAACACTTTCACTTCCTGGTTGAGTTCGCCTTCATTGATAACCTCCGAATATTTCGTCTTCCGTCTCCTGATCCCCACACTCTCGATCTTCAACCCACCGTATGACCCGTCGTTCCGGTGATACCAATTAACTATGGTATGTATATCGTGAGCCGTTGATGTCTTCCTTCTCTGCCGATGTCGTCTGTTCGTCTTCAATAGATGCTATCTCGGCTGTCTCTCGAGTAAGTTGTGCATATTTAAATTTTCTCAAATTATTGTGAATAGTTCACTATCCTATAATTTTTATTAGACTTTGCAAATATAAGGACCTGCTCCTACCAGTCTTTGTTACTTTTCACTTACTTTAGTTATTCGATTCGGTATTAATTCCTTGCTACCTTTTTTACATGCTTAAGTGATTATATTTATCACATTTTATTATGAACCTTACTTACCATTATTATCATTTTTTTCGATTATTTTGTTTTCCCAGTATTATTCCCATTAAATTTATCTTTGTGTTGTAGCAATGAATGTCTTCTACAGGTTTTTGGGGACGTATAAATTCGATAAAATTTCTTCCTGCAAAATACTTGTTGCTACGTCTATCGTGTTATACTTACTTCTTTAGTATTTAGGGCGGTTTAGGTTGAGAAATTGCTACAACCTCTCCCCTCATCGATCATGGCTCTAGGCGTGCTTCTGAAATGATACTCAATCCTTGCGATTAATTCATAGTATTTATAAACATTTTAAAATAAAAACAAAATGAAAATTTATTAGTTGTACTATAAACATATGTATATTAGTATGCAAAATTATAAGTTCCTAACTCAATTTGTTATGATTTAGTAAATTATCCTATGGTTATTTTTATTTATTTGGTTATTGCATAATAAAGCAATAATTACCAATTACCTTTAATTGAATTCATGTTGCCATTTTTTCGTATTAGATGTCTGAAATACTTTCCATTTTCAAAGTCCATGATATTTTAGAGTAATCAAAGATAATAATTCCGTTCTGTTTCATGCTAAGGCTTTGATGGGTGTCCATTCAAGGTTTTGTGCAACTGTAACATTACTTCGTCATATTTGTGAAAACTGCTTAATACATTTCCTTTTCCCATATTCAGTATATATTTGCTGATAAATATTGTTTTGTCTTCTGTTTGTTTTCCGTAATTTTCCTCTCCTTATTATCCATAGTGTTCGAAATAATTTGAGTGTCGGTACCTTCGTTTATTGCTGCTATTTGAGTGACCTCATTTTCTTCTTTTATTTGGCTAATTGTGTCTTTTCTTCTGTTCAACGTTCCATCGATTGTTGTTGTATTCTTTGGGTTGTTCAACCCAGTTTCTATATCATTAGTATATATCAATTTTTCTTTTGTCTGTGACTTCTTTCTGTCTTGCATTTCCCCATTTTAAATTCTCACCTTTATTTCTGTGACGTTGCTCTTTATCTATGCTGTTCTTTTTATTATACTTCTCCTTTTTACTAATTCCTTGTGGATTGAATTCTAGTTTTCTTGCGCAACAAGAAATTTCTCCTTTGAAACAACATAAAATATACCTATCACCCTCCTATGACTGCAATGGACGTGGTAGTAAACCATGGATTCTTTAAAGGTGCATAAACTAAGTTTTGTAGGACAGTACGTTGATTCTTAAGTTGTTCGACGTTTATCCCTATATCAAATAATCTTTTCTTATCATAGAACGATGATAGAAGATAGAAAACAATCAAATGTTTGGTATTAGTTATTGTATTTTTTAATCTGTTATTATGTATTTTCTCCAATTTGTTCCCATTTTTAATGATTGTTGTTTGTTCGCTAGGAAAAGCGACAATTTCATAGGGGCCCTTCCATAAGGCCTGTAATTTTTGTCCTGCACCCGTTGGGTTGGCTTGAACGAGAACCATATCTCCCCACATGGGCTGCCATTCGTCAGAGTTCTTATCGTAAATTTCCTTACGTTTTTCCTTCGATATTATTAAATTTTGTCTTGCATTTTCATGCAATCTTTTAAAAATTATTTTCATTTCTTTACTGTAGTCATCATAGTTTAATTCTGACTCGGTAATTGTATAAATTGATGACGGGATTCTTGCTTTTCTTCCATATAGGAGTTCGAACGGAGTATAATTCGTTGATCCGTTGTTTGTCGTATTATATTCAAACGAGAAGTAGTTTAAGTGTTGATCCCATAATTGTGGATTACCACCTACAAATTGTCTAAGATACATTTTCAATTCTCTTGTTAGATCTTTCTACTAAATTTGCCTGTGGGTGATAAGCACTAGTATTAATCTTTTTAATTTTCAAAATTTTGCAAATATGTTTGAAAAATTTACTCATAAAATTTGATCCTTGGTCTGTAACCAATTCTAAGGGTGTCCCGTACTTGCAAATCAAATTTTCTACAAACGTTCTTGCAACAGTTTCGGCTTCTTGGTTGCTCATAGGTGATACCACCAGAAAACGTGTCAGGTCATCTTGCATGACAAGCCCATATCTGTTCCCACATTCCGATTCCGGTAGAACTACAATATCCATGTATAATTTTCGAATGGTTCACAAGCAGTGGTAGTAATTTTCATTGGTATTTTGTGTGATTTACCAATTTTATTCTTTTGACAAGAGGCACACTGCCGAACATAGTTGTCAATATCTCGTCTCATGTTTTGCCACACGAAAATTAATCCAATTCTTTTCGCATCCGGCGTGCTCCGACGTGTCCTCCTAAGGGAGCATCATGAAATTCTCTAAGTATTGTTTCAATCTCATTAGTATTAGTTTGAATTCGTTCGGAATCTGCGTTATATAGGCTGAAAACTAAGCCATATTTGGTTGCTAGAAATTGTAATATTTCTAATATATCAAACTGTTTTATTTTTCGAAACGATGTGACATGAATTTTATTTGAAGCTTTAATCATAGTTCCATTATCGCTTAAACATTTATCTAATTTCTGGAAAAAACCTTCTGCTGTTGATTACTGAATTACTTTTCCCGTCAACAATTATTCCAAATATGTTTTCCTGTGGAATCGATAGTATTCCGTTTTCGCTAAAGTCTTTTATTCCATGCGGTAAATTGGTGATTTGTGAAATTTCATTGTATTTTGATCTACTGTTCAAAATAACGATATTAATATCGGCTGAGTCATCCTTTAGTGATTTTGAAGTTACTAATTGTTCTATGTCAATTGAATTTTCTTTAGATGATTCCAAATATTCTTCGTATGCGTTGGTCATATTGGAATCTTCAACGTCACAATTTTGTCTATATCATATGATTGAGTCATATCATCATTAATTTGATTTTGATGCGTTACAATAGGCAAGTTTTGTCGTTGTCTATGTTTGTATTAGGCGAATTATTATCTTTTTATTGCATTTACTGGTTCAAACAAGTTGAGTTCCTGCTGTTTTTAAGCTGCTGACGTGTAACAATAGCAATAATTTGTTCCTCTGATTCTGTGTTTTGAGAGATTGATTTTCGGCAGTTGGAAGCCGAGATAAAAAATCTGCTACAATGTTCTCTTTTCCCTGTTTGTATCTAATGTCACATTCTAATCCTTGTAATTTCAATCTTAAGCGTGTGAGAATTGGCGAAGTTTCTTTCAAATGCCATAATGAAATTAGCGGTCTATGATCCGTATAGACAATAAACCTCCTGATGATATATGTAATGTCTGAAATGCTGAACTGCCCACACTATTGCGAGTAATTCTTTTTCGATTGTATGATACCTTTTTCTGCTCCTATAAGACTCCTACTAGCATAAGCTATGGGTTTATCAATTGATTTTTCATTCGATAGTACCGCACCAATGCCATGTTCGCTCGCGTCGGTAGTAATAACAAACGTGTCTTTATAATTTGGTCTGGATAAGAGTGAGTCCGATGTTAAAAGTTTCTCAGTTCCTCAAATGCTTTTTGGCAGTCATCCGACCAAACGAATTTAACATTTTTCCTCAATAATTCATTCAAGGGTTTCCGTTTCTCGGCTATTCCAGGTATGAATTTGCCATAGAAGTTCACAGTTCCTAAAAATGATCTTACTTTTTTCACTGTCTTGGGTACAGACATTTCTTTAATAACTTTAATATTATCATTTAATGGTCGTTTTCCATTTTTATCTACCATGTGTCCTAAGAATTTTAACTGAGTTTTCAGAATTTGACATTTCGTAGGCTCAATTTTCAAATTGTGCCTTCTAAGAGCTTCAAGTATTTTAATAAGATTTTCGTTATGTTCCTCTATTGTTTTTCCAAAAACAATGATGTCGTCTAAATAAACAATAGCTTTGACATCTTTAATCTCGTAAATTATTGTGTTCATTAATCTTTGAAAGGTTGATGGACTGTTTCTTAGTCCCATTGGCATCCTTGTGAATTCAAAATGTCCTCTTGGTGTTGAGAAAGCAGTTTTGGCTGCATCTTTAGGGTGAATTGGAACCTGATAAAATCCTGACTTTAAGTCAATGGTTGAAAAATATGCACTATCCCCCAAATTGTCCATTATTTCATCTATTAATGGAATTGGATATACGAATGGTTTCGTAATCAAGTTTAACGCTTTGAAATCTACTACAATTCGATATTTCTTGTTTCCTTCTTCATCAAAATCTTTCTTCGGAATGCATAACATAGGTGCATTCCATGGACATTTCCTTGGCCTAATAATGCCTTGCTTGTACATTTCATCAATTTCTTCATTAATATGCTTCTTGGTAGATTCTGGAAATCTGTATTGTCGTTTATTAATTGGTACATTTGTTGTGGTTTCAATTTCATGCATTGCAGCATTCGTTATTGTAAGCTTATCTTCTTTCAAATAAAATACGTCGCTATATTTCGCCATAATTTCTTCTATCGCATTGAAGTTAGGTTTCTTTAAATGCTTGAAGTCGATTATTTCTAGTAATTTACTACAGCGTTCATTGCCTCTTATTTGCTTTCGATTCTTGTTTTCTACCAAGCTGTAGTCTTGGTTGGAGTCCAAATCCACAGGTTTCCATTGTATTTCTGAATTCTCTTCCCGATATTCGTTTTCTTCATATTCATCAATATCGTTGTCGCCCATATTATCATTCAATTTTTGTTCTGAAGATTCAATAATTGTAGTTTCGTCGTAATAATATTCATCTGCATGATCCGATCCATATTCCGGACTCATGTTGTTGATAACTTGATTTGGTTTATATATCTCATCATCATTATGCTGCCAATCGTTTTCGAATTGGTTAAAATACGTGTTTTGATTGATCAATGTACTTGTTTGAATTTTGTTAATAGTATGCACGTACCTATTGTTGTTTCTACTTGATATCGAACCTTCGAAATGGTTTGCACCCGCTTTCAAAGTAATTGTTCTGAAGTTTTCACTAATGTTTGATACATATTGTTTAAGGAATTCTATTCCCATGATACCTGGCATTATTAAATTGTCTACTAAGTGAAAAGTAGTTATAAATCTTATTCCATTGATAAGTAATTCTACGTCTGCTCTCCCGAGTGTTACTTTACTACCATTTTCTATACCCACTAGTGTAATTATCTCATCCGTATTAAAACTTTTTAACGCCTACATAGCTTAATAAATCATATCTTAATAGGTTTACTGAAGAACCTGTATCTATTAAATATTTTACTTTATTCATGGGCTTGTCCACTGACGCCAACTCCATGAAATATTTATCATTATCATAAGTTAATTCCGTTGTAACTTGAGCTGCAATGTTTGAGTTTTGAATGTCTTGTGGCTTTTCTATATGACCACACGTTTTATCTGATTTTGCTACAAATACAAATCCCATGTCCTCGTTAAGTTTGGCTAATTTCCTGTCGTAAGTATAGCCTCCATTGTTGTCTTTATCTGCAGTGTACACTATGAATTCCTTATTGAATGTGTCTGCTATGTATCTTAAAATGTCTAAACTTAATGTGTCGAGTAATTTTTAAAGGAGAATACTTGTATAATTTTCGCCAACTTGGCAAATTCTGGACTGTTATGGAATCCATCTATGAGTCCTTTGAAAAATACTTTCGAGTTAAAATCTGTTTCCTTAGTACCATTCATTAATATACCCCAAGTTCTTTTATTAGGAAATGAAAAAATTCTTCCATTCAAATGTGGTTTTAGACCATACGGAAGGTCGATGAAATTCTTCAGTTCTTTATAAGCTGATAGACTGTTAATTATTAAAATGTAGCATCTGTTTCATATTCCTCAAGTATTTTGTCGTCAATCTTATTGATTTCTGTCTAAGCTGTGGCATTGCTTTTACAAACTCTTCGTAAGGATGTGTTTTCCATGTATTATCTTTTGTGTCGACATTAAAGTTGATATTTTCTAGACCATCATTATGTGGGTTCCGAATCGATTCTTGTTGTTTGGAAAAAAGTTCAAATCTACCTGATTCATCCATTATTGGTTCAATTATTTCTGAGAATGATCCAGTTGTTTCGGGTTTCGAAGATTCTGTTGTGATAGATTCGGAATCTATATCGCTTTTAAAGTCATAATTCTGTTTATTCTGTTGGATAACCGAATCGATGGTTTTCTCGTACTTATCTCTTTCTTCATATTCTATTAAATCCTTGCTTACAAATCCGTAAACATTTAGAGAAGTGTTCTCTGATATTTTTAGTTTAAAACGTGTTTCCTTGAAATTCATGTATGTTGATTCGATATGCTCCTTAGCAAATTTGTACCCAATTTTGGCTGGTACTCCTAATTTATCCACCACGTGGAATTTTGTCGGTATGATTAGTTCTCCTATTGTTAAATGAATCCATATTGTTCCAATGGATGGCACTTGTTTACCATTTACGCATATCCATGCATGTTTGAATGGGTCTATTTTGTTGCTCCGACTTTGATTGCGGTGCTCTGATGAATGAAATTATAACAGATACTTGTATCCAAGTAGTATCTCTCATTGTATTGTGGATTTTCTGCGGTTGCCAGTTTCCAATAAAAACCGGTTGAAAAGCCTCCATACATAGGGCTTGTTGCAAATAATTTTCCTGTTTCTTCTTCTTCGTATTGTGCATCAGTATCATATACTTGTGTATAAAAACAGTGGGATCCGTCTATCTTTTTCCTATCCAAACCCCCATGGTTTAGTTTTTTTGCTTCTGATTGTATTCAAAATTTCGGTTATTCCAGTTTCCTTCACGTAATAGTTCGAATCTTCTGTTTTCAGAGTTTGAATTTCCGTTCTTATTAAAGTAATTTCTATTTCCGTTGTTTTGATGCGGTGATTCATTCCGATAATTTTGATTCGAATTATTTCTATTGTTTTGGCTATGATTGTTGTCATATTGGTTACCGTTATTTCTGTAAGAATTTTGTTCAAAGTTGTTTCGTTCGTTGCGAGGGGAATTGTAATGTCTGTCATTTCTTGAATAGTTATCATTTCTGATTTCGATAACTATTATTATTCGGATATCCGTAGTTCTGATTTTGCTGGTAGTTATTAGATTGCCCATTGAAATGGTTTCTGTCATTATTTCTATTCCTTTGGCCATTTCTGTCGTCATGGTCAATGTTTCTGTTGCTGTAAAAATTGTTTCTGTTTCTGAAATTTCCGAAGTTTTTCTTTGGTTGTTGAATTTTGCTCTTCTTTTCAAGTCTGTGTGATTCTGCAATATGAGCATCCTGCAATCTATGCTCAATTTGTTCTATCTGCTCCACATCTATACATTCCTCCTGCAGATAAGTTATCAAGTCTTCCAAATTATCCTCCTTATGTGCTTTGGCTAAGTTTTTCAAGTTTCTATTTTTAAGCCCTCCTAAGAAATGGAGTCGTAAGTTTCTGAGAGCGTATGAATTTTCGCCGCCCCCTCTGTTTGCTTCATATTCATCAATGTGTTGTTTCATAGTAAGCACCCTATTTTTGTAACTTTGAAAGGTCTCTGTTTTCCCTTGTTCCAACGTTTCAATCTTTTGAAACAATTCTTCTAATTTCAATTTTCCTTTGAATTCTCTTTGCAAATTATCTCTAATTTCTACCCAATTATCGGCATGTATTCGTTTGAAATGCAATGCTGCTGGTCCTTTCAATTTGGATAATATTACATGAATGAGTTCCGTTTCGGTTTCATGGATCTCATTCTGATCATTCCTTGGTGGAATGAATTTTGCAAAATAGTCTGCTTGGAACAAAAAGCCATCCAATTCAGCTGCTGTTCCTCGAAATTCTGGAATGCATTTAATTGCTTTTTCTGTGGGAATTCGTAAGCCATTTTGTTCAAGAATGATTTGTATACCGGCTCAAATTTAACACTAAATTCTTGTAGCTCGTTTAATATCAAAGATTTGGTATCGATTTCAGATTGATCAGCGTTATTTAATGTAGATGATAAAAGATTAGGATCACGTATTGGTCCAAAATATAAATCTGTGCCAGATATGGACACGTTCAGATTCGAAAAATCCTCAATACTAATTGGAAAATGATCTTCACTAACACTCACACGTCTATTCCTCAAATTATGAAATTTTCCTGCTTGAATTTCAGAGTTCTTTTTCCGTATTTCTTTTTGTTTTGGTATTTTCTAATATTTGAATACAATTTTCATATTTCTTTTTCACAATATCCAGTTTATCTGTTAAATCATTCCAAATTTCAGTTTCGTTTAATTGTTCATATTTTTGGACAATGTTCTCGAATTCTTCTAACGCCCCTTTTAAGAGTTCTGATTTCTGAAAATAATACCCTGTAAAGACCTTGTTCTGGTTCTATTTTTGTTTAAATTATCGAATTCCTTAAAAAGAATTCTCGAATTTGTTCTAATTGTTCAGAGTCTTTTCAAATGAATCGTTCAAACTTGACATTTATTTGAATAATGTCAAAATCAGCAAATATTTTCACTATTGATGATGAGAAATAATATCCAACATGTTTTAAGGCATTCAAATTAAAGAAAAGGTTTGTTACTTACCATATTAAAATTCCATGTATTATTGTTGTTTCCATATCTAAGACCTGGTGCTCGATCTTGTGGTCGTTTTTTTGTATTTTTTCTCCGCAAAACCACTTCTACTTATCTGATGTTTGTTCTTATTTTCTTCGGCACTGATTTTCACTTAATCAAAAATTAGCGTTCCTCTGTTGCGAAAACAGTCTTTTACCGCTGTCACCATATGTAACGAATTTCATGAATTTCATAATGTCACCATATGTAACGAACTTGAAATGTCCCGCCGCTGTCACCATATGTAGCGAAACTTCATTTTTACGAATATTGTTCAAGCTCAAATGTTAATGTAACGAAGTGGAAATGTGGAAATGTCCCGAGCGGAATATTAAGACGCTTCTACCACGATATATGAAGTGTTCTATGCCGACGTCGCGCCACTGGTCTTTCGGTTTTCTAGTTCAAACACTCAACTACGGTTAGAATAAAACTTTATTATTTATGTATCACTTGTTTGTACAATTATAAACTTCTTTACATTTCAGCACTTATTTATTACAATTAACACCTTGCGTATAAATATAAACTCGAATATTTTCGTTTTACAAACTTTTGCACTATTTCCCGTATGACAAATGTCTTTCCCAGAGATACTAACACTTTTTGTTTATCGATACTTATTCTGAGACTCTAACACCGATTTTCGATTTTACCGCGACGGACTTTCTAACTGTTCACTTATGTTTTTTCACAAAGTTAATTAATTTAAACTTAGATCTCGATTCGTGCACTAGTCACGAGTGTCGAGGTGTCTAAGGGACAACCCTGATTCAATTGGAGTGTTCGGTAGGCCGGCTAGGGAAATCTAGAAAGCGCCGAATTCCAATAAAGGTGCTGCTGAATATTTGGGACTGACCCTGACTCAATTGGAGTATTCGGTAGGCCGGCTAGGGAAACCTAGAAAGCGCCGAATTCCAATAAAGGTGCTGCTGAATATTTGGGACTGACCCCGAGCTTGGAACAGCGCACGGTATTTATAGTCAATCCGAGTTCTGAATTTCATAATGATTTCATGAATTGCATCAGACTGGACTTTGGATCCCACGAAAGGTCCAAGAATCCTTAAGTAACGTAACCATTTTCCTCATCCCACATTTATCTATTCAGACTATGTGGTTTTAATTTTAACTTCGTAAATATCCTCGATTTTGAGGTTCCATTCATTACTCAACTTTGCATTCTTTATGGATGCTCCATAAAGTTCTTTTTGCACGAAATGCTTCATCAGCTTATTTGAAAATCCATAAATTCCGAAACAACTTCCCTTTTATTCCAAATTTTTACTATAGATATTTAATTTCTTGTCATACGTTAGCTAATTCAGCCTTAATATTGGACTTCCATACTTTACGAAACTTTGCCCCTTTTTAGGATGTCCCTTTGAAATTCTCTTGGAAAAATTCTGTTCTCTTTCCACTCTCTAAAACTCTCTTATTTCGAGCACACATTCAAGTGGCTACTTCAATTTACTAATATATCTTTTGTATAAAATGAGTATCTCTAAGTCCTGCCCTTTCTTTACACCTAAACTTGACCATTGCTATCTCACAGAGTAATGTTCAACAAGTCCCAAATGTTTCATAATGCATGATACTACTAAACCAACGGAGTTGTGAAAACCTTCACTTAAACATCTGTATTCGAACCCAGCATGGGTTCTTTTGTAAAACAGCGCACCATACTGCTGAGCTATTAACAGCTACCGCTTGTATTACTCTTTGATTTTAAGTATACTCTTAAAAATCAATCAATCAATATTTTCTCTTTCTTTCAACTGGGCTTTAAAATTAAATTCCCTTTCCCAAAAGAATCATTACCCTTCGGGTCGGCTCTTCCTTTTCCGAAGCACTTAGACCCTAATATCAATATTTCCTTTCAAGTTTATATTGGTAAGATCAAAATCATGTTCTCTCTGTTTTTCATACGGGGCAACAAACCCCTTTATATCAATACACCTGTAAACGTGTATGTAGATTCAATGAAGACTCTTATTGTCTCTATAATTTTGGCTAAGTTATTATTCCGCGCTCCTCACCCAAACAAATTCTTTCCTAAGTGTCCTATACATATGCACCAATGCATCATCATCAATGACGATCGCGACTAGGTACCGCTATATCGTGCACTGTACAGTATGTGAGCACGTTTGAACATGTCAATCCACCGCGCTCCAGTTAAGTAAATCTGACTAAGCTGTTTTCGACGGTTTCGCCAAACCGTGATAAGGGTATGCGATATTTCACATAACTTTTAAATTGACGAAAAGTAAATTAACCCAACAATTCCTACATGCAACATTTTTAATTTATGTTGATTGCTTAAATTACTTTGCGTTGAGTAATTGAATATATTCGGCCTTGTTTTTACAATATCTTACTGCCATCAGTATTTAAAATTGTTTTAGGAAGGTGTCGGCACATAAGGCTGTGCATTTATACTATGCGTAGGTATAATAATTTATCTAGGTACTTATCTAGTTACAATTACTACGGTGCTTACTTCTATTCGCTTGTTGCGCTTAATGCTTAGGTATAAACTTGAAGAGCCAGGGACTACCATTTCCTTGATCTTTATTCAACAACCGCGTTTGTACCTGTCGGTAGATTTCCAAGCTCTCAGCAACATCAAGTTTCCACGGAGAAGAGACATTTCTTTAGGGTAAGCAATACCATGCTGATGGTGGCTTGGTTCAATGCCCGGTGCCGGTCTAGGCAATTTTCGGATTGGAAATTGTCTTGACTTCTCTGGGCATGAAAGTATCATCGTGTTAGCCTCATGATATGCGAATGCAAAATGGTAACCTGGTTTAGAAATCTCGCAGTTAATAACTGTGGAAGTGCTTAATGAGCACTAAGCTGCGAGGCGGCTCTGTCCCAGTGTGTGGATGTAACGTCAATAAGAAGAAGAAGAACCCCGTATGGGTTAACTTGTAACAGTAAAGATGGTTTCTTCAACATAGAAAATTGCCTACTTTCCATCGGTTGTTCAAGCGGGTGTTAATTAATTGCAATGCTTGAAAACTCGTTTTGATCATATGTTTATCAAATTAGGCAATAAAGCCGCAAAACTGGTACATTTGGTACATTCAAAGTTAATTGCCTATATGCCGGGTATTAAGCCACCCGGAGTGGAAAATAATTACTATGTCTGAAACTTGATTTTAGATATGTACAACATGTGATAGATTTAGTTCATTCTATCACATGTTTGAATGGTACATTTGTCCCATGCGTGCCAAATATAGTTGGTTAAAATCGACTCATGCGGGAATTTTGTTGTTCCCCGGACTGTATCGGTATCTAGCCATCTTACTGTA
>NC_085141.1:149950962-150000962 GCF_024139115.2 Armigeres subalbatus
CACAGGAAATGATCAAACGAAACTAGTTTTGAAGAGCCATGCCATACCAATTCCCCCTGAGGGAAGGTCAAAAAGACAATTCAAGAAAAGAGAAATGATTCACAATTCAAGATCACAATGATTCGTCTTTAATCAACAATACTCAGCCTCCTTCTTACGACGATGCTGCGGTCCAGGTTGATACAACTGATCTGGACGTTCTGTTTAAGAAAAAGAGAGGAAAGTTTTTAAAATCGATTCAGTAGAACAGCTAACAGCGTGGACCGGTTTGGGAGTTTTAAGATGCTAGAGGTAATCGTGAGTGCTTTCGAGATGACACCAGAGGCAAAACAATTTTCCAAGTTGGTCATTAGTATCAAACACTTGGTAATACTTGTGTTTGTGAAAATTAAGACGAACATGTCCTTTCGTTGCATTTCAAGTTTGTTTGATATAGGGTAAACTGGGGTAATATGCACCCCCGGGGCAAAACGACCTTTTGGTATTTTTAGCAGTGTTCCAGGAATATTTTCAAGAATGTTTACTACTGGATTAGTAGTTCGAGATCCGAACTACATGCGCTGTGGCCAAAGGGTCGTTTTGCCCTGGGGCATATATTACCCCAGTTCTAACTCCCAAAACTACGTCCAAATATTTCCATACAACTGTTCCCATCCTGGCTGATGTGATGCGCGTAGCTGTTCCATGGCCGACCAAAGAAATGATTGCTAACGATCTTCTATATTGCTTTCAACAGTATTCAAATGTGCGGGCTGTGTTGGACTGCACTGAAATTCCCATTCAGCGATCGAACTGCTTGCACTGCAGGATCTTGACATACTCACATTACAAAGGTCGAGAGACGGCAAAATATATGATTTCAGTGACACCGGGAGGTTGTATCAGTTACATAAGTCCTGGTTATGTTGGCAAAGCTTCGGATAAATTCATCTTTAATGCATGTGACATTTTTCGCTGTTCGAGGAGAATGATGCAATAAATTCTTTGAGAGCATCGAATAAGTTGGCGGAAATTTCTGTGGCTTGATTTGATAATTGCTCCAACATAAAATAAAGGGCCTTGTCGATTTCATATAACTGTGCAAAGCTGCAGAACTCTTGTCAGAGTAGTACGACAGCAGCTTGAACAGGTTCGAGAGCTTGATTTATTCCACCTATCGCCAAAAAATCGTGTTCACTGGAGTTGAATTTGGATTGTAGCCTCAAATCGCTTAGAGTTTGTTGAACGAATTCTCTTAACACATAGAACCGTTTGAGCATGGATAGCATTATATTCCAACGTGGCTTGGTATCAGCCATTAATACATATTCTTTACCGAATTCAGAACGAACATATTTTTACAGCACATTATTTATCACAGGTGATCTTCGGAAAAGAATTACTACGGCACGTATCTTTTTCATAATATCATATATTGCGGGAAAGTTATCGACGATATAAACCAGAGCTTAAAATATTCATCTTCATGAAGCAACTTCAGTCCGAATATTGACAAACATCGCATGAATATTCAAAACATAGAATGACATAGTCAGACGACTACTCCACGAACTCATTCATTCGACTGTCACTGAGTGTGTTTACTATGTGCAGAAAGAACATAATTAGCATTGTTTATGTTGATGTTTACCGTCGAAAGTGCCTCGCGGATGAAAATCGGATTCAGTTCTATGTGATACATTACTTTACTCATTTGAAACATGCTCAGATTTCAGATAATTTATCAATTTGTAAAATGTGCATAAATATTCAATGACTAATATTCAACTGAATATTGACTGTCCAGAGCCGACTATGAATGTGTCGGAAGTGAACTGACAAATGAAGAAAAATGGACTTCACCAAAAATTTTCGATTATTTTACACTCTGATATAAACAATGTTCATTGAATTAAAGAATGATTGACAATTAGACAGATGGCTAAGAGAATTAAGCAACACGTATGAATAATGATGATGTTGATCGATTTTTGCTGTAGGGTGATCGTCGTTAATGATGTTTATTTGTGCATAAATTTATTTATGCTGTGCGCGATAGTTGTGTTTGTTGCACTGTGAGTCTTTAGCTGATATACGTGAATGTAGGGAAAACTATTCATGATTTTTCATATTGACAGCAAAATTTGATATACCGAAAATACCGGTATTTTCCGTCTCTAATACCGATATTTTCGGTATTTAAAATTGACGGTAATACCGGTTTTACCGGTTTCGGTACTACCGGTTAGACCACCCTAGCGTCGACTCGAGTGTTCCGATGTGCGCCGTACGAGAACAGCTTGAGCCTCTTTCGGTCGCTATGCGACTCGTGCACCAGATCAACTGTCGGAATAGGGTTCTTCTGAGAAGAGGTCACTGAGCCACTGTGTCCTAGCAGGAATGAACAGGGCGGACGATCTCCAGGCTTGCTCACGGTTGAGGTTAGGACAAAGCGTGACCAAAACCTAATGGGTCCTGTTATAATAGTGGATGGGTCTTAGGGTAAAGTTTTACGGGAAGTTCCTCGGCCTTATTATTTTTATAAACTTGGATGTTACTCCTTCGAGCTCTTGAGTGGAAAAGAACGTGCCGAGGAATTTATTGTCTTACCAACCCCAAACCAGACTCATTGAGATCCCCATTGGCCAACTGCAGAATCCATCGTACAATGTAAGAGTATATTGTGTGTGGTATTGGTAAGTGTGTTAACAATCTGTTTGTCCCTAGACTTCAAATTGACCGTTTTTTAGAGTAATTAAAGTTCTCCTATGCTAGCTATGAATTGACCTAATTGAGGTAACAATGAACATATAATGAATGTAATAAATTCTAATTGGAATATGTTTTCTTTGTATTCAATGAAAACGACATTTAAATAATAATAATACTCTATAATGCTCGGAGAAAGGCTATGTAGTTCATCATGAACAGCAATATGAGAAACTGTATTGCCACTCACTCTCCTTAATTCGCTGAGCTATATAGGGTAAACTACCCTAATGGTAACACTATCCCTTTTCTCCCTAATAAATTAATAATTTTATTATTAATTTATTTGACGATATTCTAATCCATCCAGTACTACTCAGGTTTGAGACGCAACTTTGCTTGCTCGATAATTTCGCAATAGAGAATATTTACGTACTGATCAACCAAATAGTGCCTTTATCTGATCAATTAAAGACCATTTGTCGACGATATACCCAGTTTTTGTTTTAATAGGCCCTATCTCTCCTGAATATCTTAACACTTTTAATGTTGAGAGGGAGAAAAGTACCTTCTCTTCGGCTGTTAGGATGTGAACTCTACCTGATGAAGTTACTTCTGGAATGTATTTCGTCAAGGTAAGTAACTGGAGCATGGAGCGCTGATATTTTGACATGTTAGAAAAAAGTGACTTAACGAATTCTCCGGGACTGATGTTGAACACGTATTGGAACGGATACTATTTTTTGGCGGTTAGATGATCTTTTTGCAGTAACGCAGAAACCGGCTTCGCATCACTAGAAACTTTACATTCTTTGGTTATGTAATCGTGGATTATTGTTGTTTCGAATGTGCTATTACCGCTCGAAAGTTGCTGTTATAATTGTGAGAAGTGACTATGGACCAGTACAAACACGAAACAATACATCCAACTTCATCAGATTCACCGATGTGTTGTCTTTGACTTTGACTAGGACATTAACCTGGACTGCATGACGCCTAAACGCTATATTTAACTTGTGACTCTTTTACCTACTGGTGATGCATAACTAATAATGTTTGTTCTAATTTTCTGGAATGCCTGGTTTGAGATCGGATGCTGAGAAGACTCCTAGGTTTTTTCCTACTTCATTCATAAGTTCGTATGAATTGGTTCCTCTTCTAGCCACAATGGTGCACGGAATGTACACCGGTCCCAATTTCGCATTAAATGAGTCGCATGCTGAAGATTGTGTGAAGCTTCGCCGATAAACTTTTTCCCTACACTGTAAACTGGTGCAGGTAATCGATATCTCAACTTATAGTTCTTGACACTTTTCTCATGAGCCTTTTGCAGATTTTAACAACCAAATCTTGGATAGTTTTGTCAACCTTTCGCTTCTGTTCTATTCGTTCAGTTTCTGATGGTTCGCTAGTCACTGCATCTAAACGATGGTCCTCACCACTAACTACTATCTCATGCCCGAATAGAATTCTGTATGGAGAGAAGCCCGTTGAAGAGTGAGTCGTAGTATTAATAGTAAATTCAACATCCGAAATTTTGGAATCCATGTGCGCTGATCGGAGCGCACGTACGTACGAATGCATGTCTCTATCCCAGACAACCAGAATGCATGCATAATAGAATTTTTTTCTGTTATGCGATGCCTATGCGCACAAATTTCATCGCTTACCAGTCGCGAAAACACTTTTTACGTACAAAAGTGGAGGCGATATAAGTGTATTTCTTATCCGACGTTGCACGGAAGTGTATGCGATGTGCACGATTTTTATGCGAGTTTGTTCGTTATGCATTGCGATGTAGTTTGTGATAACAAACTCTGTTTGACAGATAATCCGATTTCATGTGAGTTTGATTGCAGGAATATGCGATGTCAACAAATGAAGCTGGAATAAACTCGTAAAATAGCCTACTGTGCGGGAAAATTTATAAATAAACTGATGAGCTTTGCACAACAATGCGAATCTGATGAAACTTGGATCGGTAAACGATTTTGATCGTGCATTCTTATGCGATGTGTGGTTGTCTGGGATGCTTCTATTCAGCCGTTCCACAGGGTTGGACTGGCTGTGATGCCTAGCATTTGTCCAATGAACAACCCTGTAGCGATCTAGGAATTGTTTGAAATTTTGCTGAGAAAGGTACTCGCGTTATCGCTAATCAGTGTCTCTGGTACTGAATAACGGCGAAACCAGTGCTCTTCCATGGTCTTAATGACGAGATCAGTGGATATTTTCCTCATGGGAACCATCATTGTCCATTTCGAGTAAACATCGAGCAGAACGAAAAGGTGACAATTGCCTGTTCGACTACGGGGTAATGATGACTGTATGAAGTCAATAGCCACCATTTGAAATGGTTTAGAAGTTAGTCTTTGCCTACCCATTTCGGGATGCTGTGAAGTTGATGACGGTTTGCATTCCTTACAAACTGTACACCTTTCTAAAACCTTGCGTATGAAAGTTGCCATCCTAGGCCAGAAGAATTTTTGTTTCATCTTCTCCACGAGCTTTTCATAACCGATATGTAGGTGAGTTTCGTGCTCATCTCGCGTTAGCTTCTCGCGAGTAGATTCGGGAATGCACTGCTTCCACTCGTAATTGTAGTCCAAAGTTTCGGTTTTATTCGGAACAAACTTGAATAAACGATTATTCTCAATGCGGTAATCGATATGATTCTCTGGAGAATCACGCACCGATTTGAAAGTGGTGGTGTACCATCACGCTAAAATGAACTACGCAAAATTGAGTCAAATCCGACTCATTTTCATTAAAAACGGGACAACTCAAGATTTGAGTAAAAGATACTACTTCAATAAAATGATGATTGCACTTAAACTAGGAGTCTGTTTGTCGTAAAATGCACTTAGATAGATAGATAAACTTGATTCGCATCTGTCGTATTAAAAATTGATGGAAGGCCAAGCTTAACTTTCGCGAAATCATCATGCGTCCGCTTGCTCGTTGTCATCTACATCAACCAACTCAACAGCACGAGAGAGTGCATCAGGGATCACATTGTATCTCCCGCGCCTGTGTCGAATCTCCATGTCGAAACTCTGCAAATCAATGCTCCAGCGACATAGTCTCGACGACGATCGCCACTTCCCATTCATGATGTGGGTTAGTGCTGAAGCATCAGTGACGACGACGAAATGGGTACCCTCAATATATGGTCTAAATTTGTCTATCGCGGATAGGACTGTCAGTCCTTCCTTCTCAGACGCAGCATAATTTTGCTGAGCGGGCGATAACTTCTGCGAGAAGTATGCTACCACACATTCACCATTGCACTGTGGTCCAGGATACAGATTTACGCGGAAAGATGAATTTTACGCCAAAACTATATTTTTTAGAAAAAACTGTTGTTCTACAAAATTGTTCGAAATAGTAAGGCCATCATTATGGTTCTACCAGAAAATAGGGTGGCCCATCATATAAAAAAAATAGAAAATATTTTTTTTATTTCTTGGAATATTGACATGTTATGTTCTACAAAGTTGTAGCGTAGCTTATTCAATCAATTTTTCCAAAAAACTTTTCTGTAGCTCTTAAGTTGGCTGATTTAGAGCAATTTTACCTAATTGGATTAGGTGTACCTCAAAAAAAAACAATATTTTTGATCTAATTTTTTGTTTCAGATTTCTCGAAAAAGTCGTCTTCAGGTGACTTTTAGAGCTCAAAAAATGCAACTTTTGATGGGTAAATATGCACAATATCTTTTTCCGATCAAAGTTATAATCATTTTCTGTCAAAATTACATTGTTTTCATAAGTTCATATCTCCGGTTAGGGCAGACCAAAAAATATGTTTACACGGCATCTAAAATAGAAATTAATATTCTTTATTATGTCAAAAAATTGGGGATATGTTATTTTTTATCTCAAGTTTTACCAATTTAACTAATTTCATGTTTTTTCAAATCAATTGATATAACTCGACAATGGAAGAAGATACAGACGATATTCTTATAGCAAAACATGCGTTTTGAAAAGCTCCAAAAGAAGATGACATCCGTGAAAAATAAAAAATGAAATGAGCAGATCATAAATCTTGTTTTTTGAGGGACACCCTAATCCTGGTAAGTAAAATTACTCTAAACAAGTGAGCTTAAGAGCTACATAAAAAGTTTATACAGCAAAGTTGATTGGAAAAAGCTGCGCTACAACTTTGTAGAACATTTTACGTCTATTACGTTTCTTTACGTTTTATTTTTCGGTAATTCTATAATAAGGGCCCAAGTATCCAGAACAACTTTGTAGAACAAATTTTGTTTCTTAAAAGTATGCTTCAGACCGAAAATGCATCTTTTCTCGGAAATCTTGCAATACGATGATAATGATAAAACTTATAAAAAGTGTTAGAGCTGTAGATTTTTTATTTTTCATTTCTCACGAATGTCATCTTCTGAAGACTTTCGGGGCTTTTCATAACGCGTGTTTTGCTATAAGAATATCGTCTGTATCTTTTTCCGTTGTCGAGTTATATTAATTTATTTGAAAAAACATGGTTTTAGTAAAATTGGTAAAACTTGAGATAAAAAATAACATATCCCCAATTTTTTGACATAATAAAGAATATTAGTTTATCTTTCAAATGCCGTGTAAACATATTTTTTTGGTCTGCCCTAACCGGAGATATCAACTTATGAAAAAAATGTAATTTTGACAGAAAAGGATTTTAACTTTTGATCGCAAAAATATATTGAGCAAATTTACCCATAAAAAGTTTTTTGAGGTCTAAAAGTCATCTGAAGACGACTTTTTCGAGAAATCTAAACCAAAAAAAGAAGATCAAAATACTGTTTTTTGAGGTACACCCTAATCCAATTAGGTAAAATTGCTCTAAATCAGCCAACTTAAGAGCTACAGAAAAAGTTTTTTTGGAAAAATTGATTGGAATAAGCTACGCTACAACTTTGTAGAACATAACATGTCAATATTCCAAGAAATAAAAAAAATATTTCCTATTTTTTTTTATATGATGGGCCACCCTATTTTTTGGTAAAACCATAATGATGACCTTACTATTTCGAACAATTTTGTAGAACAACAGTTTTTTCTAAAAAATATAGTTTTGGCGTAAAATTCATCTTTCCGCGTAAATCTGTATCCTGGACCATAGTGCATTGTCGTGTTCCTGGGTGAGGATAGCCGCAATTGCACTATCCGAGGCATCCGTTTGGATGACAAATGGTAAGTTGAAATTTGGACTTGCGAGCACTGGGGCTGAGATCAATCGTTCTTTTATGCCATTAAATGATTGCTCCGCTGTGGTTGACCATTTTATGGATTTTGGTTTGTTTCGTAGGAGATTAGTGAGAGGAGCAGTTAACTCACTGAAATTTGAGATAAATCTCCTATAATAATTGGCCATGCCTAAGAAACGTCTCAGTGACCGGATCGATTTAGGTCGCTCATAATTTATTATGGCCTCGATTCTATCAGGATTAGGACTCAAACCTTCTCGTGAGATTATGTAACCGAGATAAGGGAGCTGTTTTACACAAAACTTTGACTTATTTATATTAATAGAGAGGTTCGCATTTCGAAGCCGCCTTGCAACCTCCGAAGACTCTCAAGATGGGCCTCGAATGTATTGCTCACGACGACAATGTCGTCGAGATACCCAAATACATGGGGCTCGAGCTCGCCGAACCCCAAGACGTCGTCCATCAAACGAGTGAGTGTTGCCGGGCTGTTTACAAGTCCAAAAGGAAGTCTCGTAAATTGGAATAGGCCTCTTCCCAACACCGAGAAAGCCGTATATCTTCGCGAATTGGGATCAAGCGGTATTTGCAAGAACGCTTTAGATAAGTCGATCGTTGTCAAATATTTGCTTGGTCCCAATCTGCTTAGAATACGGTTATGATGCGGTAGAGGATATGCATCACGTTTAGTTCTATCGTTCAGACGTCGTGCGTCTAAACATAGGCGTACCTCACCTGTAGGTTTCAAAACTGGAACTGTGCTTAGTGACCAGTCACTTTTGCTCCGTTCAATAACCCGTTGAGCTAACATTTTGTCTAATTCCCTGTTAATTTTTGCTTGTAGCTCGGGCGATGTGGGATAGTGATTAATTCTTACTGAAGGTGAATTTTTGAATTCTTCTTTCAGTTCGATTTTGTGAGATATCATGGGAGTGATATTGAGAATTTCCCCTTCCACTGCAACCATAAACATTCCCTTCACCTCTTCTAAACTTTCCATCTGTTCCTGCGTCAATACATCCTCTTCCATTTCGTGAACTTCTATCTCGCTCTCACTATAGTCCTCGTCATAACATACTCTCTGAATTTGAACCGATGGCTCAAGTTTGTATACTCGCCAAAAGTCCTCGTATCCGAGAATTAGTTTATGCCGGACTACGGGTGCTATTAAAGCAGGAATGATGTGGGTCTCCCATTGAACGTAATTGGTAAGTTCACGTAGCCTAGGATTTCAATTGGTGCTCCAGAGGCTGTTTTGCAGAAGTTGACGTCTGAAATACTTTCAACTTCAACTCATCAATAAGTTTCTCGGAACCTTTACCAAGTACCGTTCTCTGGGCCTCGCTGTCCAATAAACCAATAAGCTTTTTGTCTAGAATTTTGACTTCTACAAAGGGACGTGCGTCTCCTTCGATGTGTATTAAAAGTTCGTCAATGGGATCAGACTCATAATCATCATCATCCATGGAATCGAACCCATATTCTCTTGGGCTGCATATTGTTGTAGTTTTGGGAGTGTTTAGAGAAATGGCATCAGCTTCCTCCCTCAAGCTGAGCTCTCCATGTTTTTGGACAAGCTGGACATGTTTTTGTGAGTGCGCCCAGAAGCCCACATATTCGACAAAATTTTGCTCGGGGCTCCTTGCATTCTGCGTAGTGGTGACCCTGGTTACGACAATTGTAACACGTACCTATTGGTGGACGTTTGTATTCCCTTTGCTAAATCTTTTAATGTGCCTCTCGATGTGCCTTCCATTGGTTTAAGCTCTTCTCTTTGTTTTCTGGGCCCTCTCATCAAGATTTTGTTTTTTGATCGATTCGATTGCTCTGTCAGTTTTGGTTTTGGTTTCTGTTTAGACGTTTTTGGTTTGTTGTCAGTTGAAATTTCATTCAATTGACTGGAACAAGCCTCGTTGTTAGTACTCTCGACTGTTTTTGGAAAATACTCCAATTATTCTCGTCGACGATTCTACCATAACGTTTGAGTTTGGAAATCGATTTGATTCCAGCGCCAATCATGGCATTTTGTAATCAAATCGCATATTCCTCCAAATAAGCTCGAATCTTCTTTTTCAGGTAACGGTCGAGTCATGGATTGAAATATTTTGAGCATGTCGTGAAGATAGTCAACAAATTTCTCCCCGCGAGCTTGTCGGCGGTTCGTAGCCTGTATCTCGAGTTGAAAATCGAGATCCGGAGCAAGAAATTCTTGTTTCAGTTCGGATTTCAATTCACTCCAGTTCCTAAAATCACGATTTTCCATACCCTCAATAAACCAATCCCCGTACCGAGAAAAGATGAATCGCGCCTCTAAAAGCTCACGATCTGAAATGCTCTCCGCTCTTCGTCTCATCTTCACCTCTTTCAAAAACTCTGCCAATTTCCTGCCTCCGTCCTTACCGTCGTATTTTATTCGCCACTCGGATATAGGGATGCGCTTCAGAGGTCTCTGGTGCTCCCTTATGTCTCTGTGCCTAAATTCTCTCCTAACTCACCCATTGCTACTCCGTTTCTTGTCGGGTTAGGACCTGGTTTCATGTACCATTTGAATCTTCTGTGGTCGATCTTGTCCACATATTTTGGGTTGCTCGAGAGCTATTATCTTAGGTTTTAATTCATTGGATATCAGTTGTAGTTCGGCTATCTAGCCTTTGATGCCACCGATGTTCCACTGTTCCACTGATGTTGGTGAGTTTGGCTATCTTTTGTGTTTGCTTTGGAGAGGCGGTATATCTGAGCTTTTGTGTACCTTGTTAGTCCCTTTTAGGTTTTATTTTGTTGTATGTTGTCTTTTGTTCGTTTTGGTGGTGGTTCCCCTGTTTGGATTCTTCTTGGAGAGGTTGGCCCAGAGGCCGTGTTTGAAGTTGTTAGAACCATAGAATGTGGTTCGGTAATGTAGGATTGGGTGGTCCATCACATTACACCTACTTCATGTGATAAGGGCTGTTTACTACTGGATGTTCCCTGGTGTCCAGTAGACTACCGTTCGTGACTTCTATTTTATAGACCCTCTGCCATCCATCCGCTCGGCACGGCGGTCTTTACCTTAGGATTGGGACTGTTTTGTTTTGCGAGTGTTTATGTGTCGCTACTATTTATATAAATGTCCTTGGTTGAGAATGTCTTCGAAGCTCCGTGTAACCTGATCTTCAATTGGACTAGTGAGACCTAGACTAAAATTATGGGCACTCTCGAACTGCTGAGCAAGTTTTTGAGCCTTTTCGCCATTTGTTAATAAAATGTTATTTCCCTCTTTAAGCGCTGGAATTGGCTTTTGAGGATAGTTAAGAATTTTTGTTAATTTCCAAAAGGTTTTCGAACTGCGATCCAACTTCGAGACATTATTCTCAAAGTTGGTATATGGTATTTCTCAGAATAGCGAAACGGGATCGCGAGTTCTTTGGTATTGCCTTCGCCTCACATTTTTAAGACGGATCAGTAGCTGAAGATCGTCGGTTCGGATCGGAGTTGAATTTAATTTCACATTTAGGAATTGCAATGCCTCTGGCTTCGACAATTAAATTTGCCAAAGATACGAGAGCATTATCAATATCACTTTTGGTATCGAGAGGAATATCAACATCAAAACTCTCCAATCCCAATCAGCTCTATGATAATTAAAAGTAGAGCTGATTGGATTATAAATGGCTTCTTGTGAGATTTCAAATGTCACAGGAAGGTGATCAGAGTCAAAGTCAGCATGAGTTACCAATTGGCCACACCGCTGACTTGAATCCGTTAAAACTAAATCAATTGTAGAAGGATTTCGACTGGAAGAAAAACAAGTTGGTCCATTGGGATATTGAATAGTATAATATCCCGCAGAACAATCTTCAAATAAGATTTTACCATTGGAGTTGCTTTGAGCATTATTCCATGAACGGTGTTTGGCATTGAAGTCACCAATTACGAAGAATTTTGATTTGTTGCGAGTCAGAATTTGAAGATCAGCTTTCAACAAATTCTTTTGCTGTCCATTGCATTGAAAAGGCAAGTAGGCTGCAATGAAGGAAAATTGTCCAAAATTTGTTTCAACAGAAACTCCCAAGGTTTCAAAACTTTGGTTTGGAACGAAGAAAATAATTTATGTTTGATACGTCTATTAATGACAATGGCGACCCCACCATAGGCGCTGTCAAGACGATCATTTCTGTAGATAAAATAATTTGGATCTCTTTTAATGGAGAGTCCTGGTTTTAAATAAGTTTCTGTTATAATGGCAATAAGGTACACCGGGGTAAGTTGAAAGTAAGTTTTTCAAAGTTGAAATTAGAAGTGCTGTAAAAAAATCACCCTTCGATATATTTTGAATCCGTTTGCGGTGTTTGCTAGTCCGGGCCAAATATTATACATAAAAATAAGCAAACTGAGCAACTTTTTATAAATATTTTTTATATTTAAATTATTTTATTATATGCATCAGTTTCAATTTGCCCCGCGAATCGGGGCAAGTTGAAACTACTGCGTTATATTCAGACGTAGGGCTAATTTTGCCGTATTAATAACAAAATGTATGTACTCAGTGAGACTCAAGAAGCACGAGGTTGTAAAGGTGACTATAATACTGCCAAGATTCGCA
The DNA here is from genome assembly GCF_024139115.2 of Armigeres subalbatus. Lineage (NCBI taxonomy): Eukaryota > Metazoa > Arthropoda > Insecta > Diptera > Culicidae > Armigeres > Armigeres subalbatus. The sequence goes on from NC_085141.1 coordinate 149,963,436, forward strand.
TAAGAGTCTCATGTAAGTTTTTGACAATTTTGATTTTCCTTCAGAAACTAACTAGCTTAAAATTGTCTCCTGATTAAGAAAAACTGATAAAATAGTAGGCTTTGTTCTAGAAATTTGAAAACAAATCCCACTTTTGTTGTCTCATGTTGATAAATATCTCTCATAAAAATCAGATTCCAGATTTTGATAGGTACTCTTTTACACAAAAAATAAACTTAAGTATGGTCCATTTAATTGTGGGACAATTAACACGGATCATTACGAATAAAAATATTATGTCAATTTTTGGAAAGATACCAATTTTTTTTTCTTTCGGCGAAAATGTCATTGGACTCTTATGCGAATAAGGGCAGTGTACAACTGAGTCACAAGTGTATTTTCAGAAACCAAATTCTAGAGAACGCACTACGCTGAAAATTTATTAAATTGATTTCCTCCTGCTGGTGACCACTCGGATTACTGTTAAGAATGCTTCATTATTTGGTTCACTTGTATATTGCGCAGTTGATTAATTCGGTTGTGGCTTCTTCATAAATGCACATTAATTAACCAGCCTTCATATCTCTCATAAACTCTTCTGATTAGAGAAATAGGCAACTGGGGAAGTGAAAGGTGGAGTTAACGAAATGTTTACATACTCTATGTTTTATTTTTCTATGGGTCAGTGCTCAGTAGATTAAGAATCTCAAAACTGCATTTTTAACATGACCCCTTTTCATTCTAGTGGAGATTGTGGGAGGTTGCATTCATTACGGAATGGGCGGAAATTTATTGAATTTATGTTCAGAAGTTTGCATGTTTTTATAAATTTATGTTTTTCGAATATATGTATTTACGGACCATGTTGAATTCTGAAAAAAAACTTTTAATCGCGAGGGTGACGTTTTGAATCGTTGTTTTAACTTGCTCCGCACCACGCATTTCTATTTGCCCTGTTGAGTTGAACATGCAGAGCAATATCAAACAACCAAAATACAAAAATTAAAACGGGTCTTTCATCGATTTTCATAATCATTAGGCTTATTTAACATTGAATGATTACCTACCGTGAAAATTTGATGAAAAACTGTTACAAACATCGTTTTGAGACCAGTTTCATTGGCACGTCAAATAGTTGGTTTGGATTTTCGAAGGGCGAAAAATAAACAATGGAAGGGATTGCTTTTGAAAGCTGCAATCTTTCGGGAATGGCAGTCAGAAGGTGCGTTTAGGCGAGTAGTTTGTTGAAAAAATTATCAGAACATTCGGTCATTTCCTATCTGAATTACAGCTTCCGTTTCAACTTACCCTGCATTTCAACTTGCCTAGGTGTACCTTATGCACATTATGAACTGTTAGGAAGTTGAATAATTCATCTTCCTTACCCTTTAGAGAGCGGGCATTCTAATTTAGAACTTTCACACAATTATTTGGATCCATTGAAACGGAGTCCGGTAACATTTGTTTGTGTGCACTTTATACCAACCTGAACAGCTTCAGGAATGGTATTTGCTAAAAAAAATCAAAATCGGAAGCAGTCATGCTACCTGAATCGGCAACATGACCGTTATTTTCCATTGGGACATGGGTATAAACCTCATTTTGAAAAGAGAAATTTTCATTTGTCTTAAGACGAGTTTATACAATCCCATTGAATTCCACCACTTAATTGTATCTTGACAGATACGTATTTCGACCTCAATAGTAAGGTTGTCTTCAGTGTCTCGTACTTGACTCGACTTGAAGAAAATGATCGCAACTTACACTATTTATACTATGCGTAGGTATAATAATTTATCTAGGTACTTATCTAGTTACATTTACTACGGTGCTTACTTTTTTTTTCCTGCTTACTTTTACTCGCTTGTTGCGCTTAATGCTTAGGTATAAACTTGAAGAGCCAGGGACTACCATTTCCTTGATCTTTATTCAACAACCGCGTTTGTACCTGTCGGTAGATTTCCAAGCTCTCAGCAACATCAAGTTTCCACGGAGAAGAGACATTTCTTTAGGGTAAGCAATACCATGCTGATGGTGGTTTGGTCCAATGCCCGGTGCCGGTCTAGGCAATTTTCGGATTGGAAATTGTCTTGACTTCTCTGGGCATCATCGTGTTAGCCTCATGATATGCGAATGCAAAATGGTGACCTGGTTTAGAAATCTCGCAGTTAATAACTGTGGAAGTGCTTAATGAACACTAAGCTGCGAGGCGGCTCTGTCCCAGTGTGTGGATGTAACGTCAATAAGAAGAAGAAGAACCCCGTATGGGTTAACTTGTAACAGTAAAGATGGTTTCTTCAACATAGAAAATTGCCTACTTTCCGGCGGTTGTTCAAGCGGAGTGTTAATTAATTACAATGCTTGAAAACTCGTTTTGATCATATGTTTATCAAATTAGGCAATAAAGCCGCAAAAACTGGTACATTTGGTACATTCAAAGTTAATTGCCTATATGCCACCCGGAGTGGAAATTAATTACTATGTCTGAAACTTGATTTTAGATATGTACAACATGTGATAGATTTAGTTCATTCTATCACATGTTTGAATGGTCCCATGCGTGCCAAATATAGTTGGTTAAAATCGACTCATGCGTTTGGAAGTGATACTGAAATACAAATTCGTTTTCGAATGAAAACCCTCCTCCATTTATTTCCTCTTCCTCTACTAAAAGACTCACTCAACTCCTGAATAATCGACCTCTTGATATTAATGATGTGTTGATTAGCTTCATGGTGTAGAGAGTATGTAGTTCAAATTTGGTTAAAATTGATCCATGCGCTTTTGAGTTACACTAAATTATTAAAGTTTGAAATAAAACCATGTCCTTTATATTTGGGCAGTTTATTACCCCTTTTGTCTTCTTCTTGTCCTCGAAAATCTCTGGTAGTACTTCTTGGCCGTTTGGGAGTTTTGTTGTTCCCCGGACTGTATCGGTATCTAGCCATCTTACTGGACTATCACTTGGATTTGTATTCACCACATCTTGGGCATACTGCTTTGTTGCGGCATACTGCGGTGAGATGACCGAACATTAGCATTTTGTACATTGCCGTGGCCTGGGGTAGTACATTCTCACTGGTGTCGGTATGGCTCCCACTTTGATTGTTTCAGGGGCTTCCTCGGTTGCAAAGGTGAGAACGAAGTTACCGTTTTTCCCCGTTTCTCTACGGCCGTCACGTCTTGCTTCTCTAGTTTAGTTTTGAGGACCTTTGGGTCCATGTCTTTTATATTTGGGCAGTTTACTACCCCTTTGTCTTCTTCCTGTCCTCGAAGATCTCTGCAACTACCTCTTGGCCGTTGGGGAGCTTTGTTATTCCCCGGACTGTGTCAGTGTCTATCCATCTTTTTGTGCTGATTATGTAGTGACCACTTGGGTTTGTACTCACTGTTTTTCTGTTATGCCTGCATGGGTTAGTGCGTCGTCAACTGCGAAAGGGTCGAGTGGGTGCCACCCATTGCTTTCCAAATTGTGTAGTTATGCATCTTCTGTGGGTGAAGAAGAGAGATAACTGTTAGTGGTCTAGGTAGTCTAGGTTACCTGTTTGGGAGGGGTTTGTGATGAGGTGTCTCTTGTTAAGGGGTAGTTCCTTCATCTGTTTGACTTTGTTTTAGTTTTGCTCTATATTTGGCTTCTATTGTGTTGGAGTTTCATTGGGTAGGTAGCTCCTTGTGCTTTCATCTCTGCTGTTTGAGATGGTGCGCGTTCAAGTGTTGCATGCTAGGGCATGCGCGCTTTTAACTTAGCCTCGCTAAGTTGTTGGCGTTCGAGGGTAGTATGTACCCCCCCTTCGTCCATTCGCATGCCATCCATCCATCTAGGGGGTGGATTTCTGGCATCCCACCGAGCACCACGGGGAGGTTGGACGATCGGAGTTGTGTTCTCTAGGCCATCTCGAGAGATTAGAGTCCACTTCGCTCGGCATGAGCATTTGGAGCGATTTCCCGGCCCTTTCGGGCAAGGGTACGCGTTGCTGCTCACATTGTAGCGCGCGTGCAGCCCAGAACATCTAAGGGCATCACGGACCTGTTATCGCTCAATCTCATTTTGCTGAACACAAATTGTCCTATTAAGCAGAAGTCAACCGCGATGGGTTGACGTATTATCAGGTCACACTACACCGCCCCCCAGCGCGAACGGCCCGGAGGCGGTATCAACATCTGACTGCTGATAGCGTTCTATTTAATTTGATTGAGTCACGTTCGTTATCGGAATTAACCAGACAAATCATTCCACGAACTAAGAACGGCCATGCACCACTACCCTTAATTTTGAGAAAGAGCTATTAATCTGTCTTACCTCAATAAGTTCGGACCTGGTAAGTTTTCCCGTGTCCATTCTTTGCCGATCGCTTGAAGTAGCCGGATGTGAATGTCCGTGTCTCCATCGCAGGCAGTTATTTTGTCTAAACAGTGGAGTTTTTTCTCACAAAAAGTGAGTTTTTTATATCCTCCCGCGTCATTCCCACTGTGGATTAAGTGGCTGTCTAAGGCGATTCGTGATCGTCGAAGAAGGTGCACGTATAGCTAAAGGGCTACGCGTGCATTTACAAGTGATATTATTCGGTCTCCATCAAGTCAACAGAGAGGCCGAACATCACCAGCGCAGCATCTACCTACTCGAACGGGAACGGATAAGTATAACAAAGTGTATTGTTCTAACTGTTCCCATTGAAACCAAGTTGCACTCACCACACAGCAGTGGTCGAGCCGCGGTCTGTCTGTCGTAAACCAGTTACCGTCGGCTTGCTTAGAGTGCGACAAAATTAGAGTGATACGAGAATACAAATTTTGAATTTTGTAATTAAAGTTATTATTTCTCTTTTTTTTTTTTTTTTCTAAACATTAACTAATTAATTTAGACCTAAGTTTCTTTTTTCTTTCTTATTTTTTTTTTTTTTTTTCTTGTTTTTTTTGTTTATCAATTTTGAATTCATCCCGCAAATTGATGGATGAAGAGAACGGAGGCGAAACGCCTCCCAAAGATAATGTTGTCCGCACGCGATTTTACCAGGCTTCCTCACCTGGTCCCTGGGTTGTTTACTTTCGGCAGAAAGTAAAAAGTATTGATTTTCTAGGAATCAAACGTGACTTGACGCGTCGTTTTCCGAAAACTGATTTTCATCAGATCAATCGGAATAAACTACGTGTAACCGCACCTACATATCAGGATGCAAATGCTATTGCAAAAGACCAACTGTATAATGTAGAATATTTGGTTTATGTGCCTCGCGGGAGGTCGAGGTTGAAGGTGTGATAAACGCAGCGAGCCTGACTTGCAAGGATGTACTTGCGGGAAAAGGCCGCTTGAAGAATGCAATAAAGTCTACCGTGGATATTCTGGATTGCAAGGAGTTGCATTCAGCTGCCACGGTAGATGGCAAAAAGTGTATTCAAAGTCAGGCTCACTTCGAGTGACGTTCGCCGGTTCGATACTCCCAAAATATGTAGATATCGAAAATATGTTGTTTCCGGTGCGTCTTTTGTACCCAGGGTTTTTAATTGTACCAACTGCAAACAGTTGGGGCATACTGCCGAGTTTTGCGACAATAAGCCCTGTTGTGGCAAATGTTTTGAAAGACATCGGAGGAGACCTGCCAACAACAAGTAACAAAGTGTGCTTATTGTGGCTTGGATCCTCCCCATGGTTTGCAAGAATGCCCGGTGTACAAAAGCGCACCCAAAAAGTGAAGCGCTCGCTGGTACAGCGCTCCAAGCAGTCGTATGCGGAAAAGGTGAAGTCGCAAGACACATCAGCAACTGCCAACTGCTATTTCAGCTGCCGTTAAAGTTAGTGACTTTTATGATGTCATTTCCATTGACGAATCGGGCTCTGACGTAGCCGATGTGGATGTTTCTGCGGAGGTACACGCGCCCGAAAAGATGAAGAAACCGTCTTCCCCGGGATTGCGCCGTAAGAAAACAAAAATCATCCCTAGAAGCTTGCCCAAATCTAATGGTAAAAATTCCGAAGCAGCCTGTCTATACTGCTCCTTTTGACTCATGTTGCAGTAAGACATTCTGCCATTGCCTAAAACTGATGTTACAAAGAAACATCAGTCAAGGAATATCTCCGAGCAGAAAACTGCTACTCGCACTTCCAAGAAAAGAATCTCGTCCAAGCGAGGATTGATATCCTTTAAGGACCTTGTGGATCGTATTTTGAACTTATTCAATATTCCGAATTCATTGAGGCCAATCATTGACCTCTTTATTCCAACAGTTGAAAGTTATCTGAAGCAATTGACTGTTTCATGGCCCTTCTTGCAGGACTTGTATCTTTCGATGGATAATACGGCCATACAAGATACAATCACTGTGCTGCAGTGGAACTGTCATAGCCTGAAACATAAATTGACCGTGTTTAAGTTTTTAATTCGCAACTCCGATTGCGATATATTTGCACTCTGTGAAACATGGCTTTCTTCTGAAGATGAAATCAATTTCCACGATTTTAACATTATTCGCCAAGATCGGGATGATAACTATGGTGGCGTTCTTTTGGGGATCAAAAAATGTCACCCCTTTTACAGAATTCCCATCCCAATTGTAAATGGCTTGGAAATCGTCGCTTGCCAAGTAAATGTAAAGAATAAAGATCTTTGCATAGCTTCAGTTTATATTCCTCCAAATACCTCGCTTAGTCGTCGACACCTTTGGAGCGCAGTCTCTCTTCTATCATCCCCAGTTTTAATATTGGGCGATATGAATGCGCATGGTATTGCATGGGGCGAAACCAGAGACGATAACAGAGCGCCTATTTTCTATGATTTGTGCGACGATTTCAACTTGAATATCTTGAACACAGGTGAAGTAACTCGAATAGGACCTCAAGGTCAAGAAAGTCGAATAGATCTGTCTTTATGCTCAAATTCACTATCATTAGATTGTACGTGGAATGTAATCCAAGATCCCCATGGTAGTGACCACATGCCGATAGTCACCACAATCAAAAATGGCTATCAACGATCAGTACCAGTTCAGGTTCCATTCGACCTCACGAGGAACATTGACTGGCAAACATTTGCATCGGCGGTAGAAATTGGTATTGAATCAACTGATATTCTGCCACCACTGGATGAATATCGATTCCTTACCGAATTGATTCATAAAAGCGCACTAGAAGCTCATAAACGACGCGTTCCAAGTACATCTGTCATAAGAAGGCCATCCACTCCTGGATGGGATGATGAATGTACTAAGTTGTATTCTGAGAAATCTGATGCCTTCAAGGCTTTCCGTAAACACGGAAGGTCTGAGCTTTTGAAGAGTATTTGAGGCTTGAAAGAAAGCTCAAAAATCTTCTCAAGGCCAGTAGCGTAGCTACGGCGACGTTTTGTCGAGAGACTATCGCGATAAACCTCAATGACAACACTTTGGAAAACGGCCCGTAACATGCGAAACCGCATTTCCACCAACGAGAGTGAAGAATACTCCAATCGATGGATATTCAACTTCGCAAAAAAGGTCTGTCCAGACTCCGTACCAGCAGAACCGCTATTTCGAGAATCAATCACTGATCTCGGTTCTTTGGGTGGACCATTCTCAATGCTGGAACTATCTATGTCTCTTCTTTCATCGAACAACTCTACTCCGGGATGCGATAACATCAAATTCAATCTTCTTAAAAACCTCCCAGATATCGCAAAAAGACGATTACTTGACTTGAACAACTGTTTCATGGAGTACAACATTGTGCCACCAGAATGGCGACAGGTCAAAGTAATAGCTATTCAAAAGCCTGGGAAACCAGCGTCTAATCACAATTCATACTGACCGATTGCCATGCTATCATGCATGAGAAAATTATTGGAGAAAATGATCCTTTCAAGAATCGACCATTGGGTCGAGCAAAATGCATTACTGTCAAATACTCAGTTCGGTTTTCGAAAAGGTAAAGGAACAAATGATTGTCTAGCGTTGCTCTCTTCAGATATACAGCTGGCCTATGCGCACAAGGAGCAACTGGCTTCAGTCTTCTTGGATATTAAGGGCGCTTTTGATTCTGTTTCCATAGAAGTACTGTCAGAAAATCTGCACAGTAGTGGATTACCCGTTATTTTGAATAATTTCTTGTACAATTTGTTGTCAGTAAAACATATGAACTTCACACTCGGCACTCTGACAACTTCCAGAAATAGCTACATGGGCCTTCCCCAAGGTTCATGTTTAAGTCCCTTGCTTTACAATTTCTATGTTAAAGATATTGACAATTGTTTGGAAGGACAATGCACGCTTAGACAACTTGCAGATGATGCCGTGATCTCCTTAAGAGGTCCATGTGCAGCTGTCTTGCAAGGACCATTGCAAAGTACCCTAAATAATCTGACTGTTTGGGCCAGACATTTGGGGATCGAGTTTTCACCGCAAAAACTCAGTTGGTTGTGTTTACTAGGAAGCGGTACCCTGCTCAACTGAAACTAAAGCTGTTGAATGATGACATCAATCAATCTTTATCTTCTAAATACCTTGGAGTCTGGTTTGATTCCAAATGTACCTGGAAACCCCATATTGATTATTTGATAGAGAAATGCCGGAAAAGGATCCATTTTCTACGCTCTATCTCCGGAACATGGTGGGGTGCTCACCCGGAAGACCTCATCAAACTCTATAGAACGACTATTCTCTCTGTTTTAGAGTATGGCTCTTTCTGCTTCCTCTCAGCAGCTGATTGCCACCTGATCAAATTGGAACGAATTCAGTATCGTTGTTTGCGTATTGCCCTTGGTTGTATGCATTCAACGCATAACATGAGCCTGGAGGTACTTGCTGAGTCACTCCTTTAAAGCACCGTTTCTGGGAACTCTCACTTAGAATACTGATCAAATGTGGAACAAGTAACACACTTGTCTTGGAAAATTTCGATAATATGCTTGATCTGATTCGTCAGTCAAGATTCCTGAGGGTCTACCTCACCTACATATCGTCAGATCTTTGTCTTCCATGTTATAATCCACCTCGAGCCCACTTCATCAACGACAGTTCCTCAATTGAATACGATCTGTCCATGAAACATGCTATTCAAGGAATACCAGATCACCTTCGACACATATCTATTCCCCCTATTTTTTCCGAAAAATATGGACATGTCAATTGCAACAACAGATACTTCACTGATGGTTCTCGCATTAACGGATCCACTGGCTTCGGTGTTTTCAATGAAAATTCAACCACCTTCCGAAAACTTCAGGAACCGTGCTCGGTTTATGTTGCTGAGCTGGCAGCAATTAACTTCGCTTTGGGGATAATTTCCTATCAGCCCGTAGACCATTATTTCATCTTCTCGGATAGTCTTAGTTCTATCGAGGCACTCCGGTCGATGAAACCTGTTAAGCACGCATCTTACTTTCTTACAAACATAAGAGAGCAGATGCGTGATTTGGTCGAAAGATCATTCAAGATTACCTTTGTATGGGTCCCGTCCCATTGCCTAATCTATGGCAATGAGAAGGCGGACCTCGCTAGCAAAGGTGGGCGCACAGGAAGGTGAAGTTTATGATAGACAAATCTCGAACAACGAGTTTTTCCCATTAGTCCGTCAGAGTACTCTCCAAAATTGGCAAATGAATTGGTCACACAATGAACTTGGACGGTGGCTATTTTCCATAGTTCCTAAAGTTTCTGCGCGAGCGTGGTTCAGAGGTGAGGACTTAAGCCGAGGCTTCATTCGCACGATGTCGAGGCTTATGTCCAATCACTATTCACTAAACGCACATCTCTATAGAATTAACCTGGTCGATAGCAATCTTTGTAGGTGTGGAGCCGGTTACGATGACATCGATCACGTAGTTTGGTATTGCACGGAAAATGGCGCCTCAAGAGAACAACTATTGGATACCCTTGTGGCCTGAGGTAAACAACCCTTCCGGGAACTAAGAGGTGTTTTGGGAGATCGCGATGTGGTGTATTTGCAGGCCATCTATGCCTTTCTTTGCTCGTCTGACATCAAAGTTTAATACTTCAATTTTTTCTTTCTCAGTTTTTTTCTTGTCTCTGTCTCATTGTTTCGTGTACCATGAAGCTCTGGCCATCCGGAAGATGCTCCCTGAAGAACCAAAACCTGAGCACGACGCTACGCCAAACCAGACATGACGTCAAATACCCGGATGAGCAGCTGAAATACCTCAAACCTAAATCCCAACCCCGTCCATCACCAAATTACGCAATCTAACCTTGAGTCGCCACGAGTATCTTGGTCTTTGTCCCTTTCCCTTACTAACAGTTGATAATAAGATGATATCGATTGTAAATATCATTAAGAGTCTCGGCTCCGTTAAGTGTTATACACGCCTGAGCCTGCCAAATAAATACAATAGTTAAAATAAAAAAGTTTTCCCGTGTTGAGTCAAATTGCCGCAGGCTCCACTCCTGGTGGTGCCTTTCTGTTAATTCCTTTGAGTTTCAACTTTGCAACCATACTTCCCCGGAACCTAATTTTGGTTTCGGAAGCTACTGAGAGCACCATAATGTAGCGTATCCAAATAGCTAATTGGCCTAGTTAACGGCTGACACTCAGGCGGCATCTAGTCGCCATACATCATCTCACTTTCGTACTTGGTTAATGAATGCATCCTTGGCAAATGATTTCGCTTTAGTTAGTCTTACGACGGTCTACGAATTTCACCTCTCGCGCCGTAATACTAATGCCCCAACTACTTCTGTTAATCATTACCTCTTGATCTGGATTACAAACCAATGAATATTAAGACCGAGGTCATATTCCATTATTCCATGCAAGATTATTCTCGGCCGTAGGATAGCCTGCTTAGAGCACTCTAATTTGTTCAAGGTAATAGCAGCTGGGCTTGCGGAAAACACTGCACCCGATGAAAGGCATCAGCGCCACACTACGCCGCACGGCCGCCGCGAGGCAAAACCGGCGACGCACCCAGTCTTATAGTCGCAACAATCCAGTGACCTACTGCCATCATTAGGAGTAGCACCTGTGTTGGACAAGAATAAACTTCGAACGTTTTAACCGCAACAATTTTAATATACGCTAGTGGAGCTGGAATTACCGCGGCTGCTGGCACCAGACTTGCCCTCCACTTGATCCTTGTTGAAGGATTTATGCTCAACTCATTCCAATTATAAGACGTCATAAAAGAGTCTTATATTGTTATTTCTCGTCACTACCTCCCCGTGCCGGGATTGGGTAATTTACGCGCCTGCTGCCTTCCTTGGATGTGGTAGCCATTTCTCAGGCTCCCTCTCCGGAATCGAACCCTGATTCCCTGTTACCCGTTGCAACCATGGTAGTCCTCTATACTACCATCAATAGTTGATAGGGCAGATATTTGAAAGATCCGTCGTCGGTGCGAGACCATACGATCAACAAAATTATCCAGATTTCAACTCCAGCGTCACGGAGGACGATTGGTTTGACTAATAATTGCACAGGTTCCGCGAGGTGTCCCTGCATTTGGCATGTATTAGCTCTAGATTTTCCACAGTTATCCAAGTAACTAGGTAAATGATCTTGTAAATTATAGCTGTTATACTGAGCCTTATGCGGTTTCACATTAAATCTGTTTGTACTTAGACATGCATGGCTTAACCTTTGAGACAAGCGTATATTACTGGTAGGATCAACCAGAATTCTCGCCGCAGACGCAACTAACTAAATGTAACACACAACAAGCGCGACGGAGACTCTCTCTCGCGCGCGCTCTCGCGTTGTCATTTTATCTGTTATCTGCGCTAGGGAGCAGCTAGTTCGCCTCACAACCTCACCGCAACCGTTTTGCTGTTTGTGTTTTGACGTAAACTACGTCTAAGGAAGACTCGGATACAGGGTGGCAAATGAAAATTTCCAAATTCGAGACCGTCACGAAATCATGTAAGATTTTGAACTTTAATAGCGCCTTTATCTTCCGATGGATTTTTGAGATTTATATATCAATCGATTTGGAAATTCTTTACCAATTTGTCAATTATATTGAAACTTTGGGTTATGAATGCTAAAATAGGGTATCGGACCATTTTGGCAGCACCCACTTTACTTGTCAGCAAGAGTCTCGTTTCGGCCGTCGCCGTTCAGTGCGGTTGGCTTTTAGACTCTCCTTTTTGTGCGGTGTTTCGCACAAAAAGTAGAACAATGGAGCCGGACCAGTGACCGCGGTCGAAACAAAAATGCGTAATGTAGTGCATGGTGTATAAAAGTGATCCAGATAGGGGCATGTTTGTGCAGGCATGAGACGATCAATTGTTATCAATGCCAATGCCCTTGCTAGTAATGCAATCAATTTATATTAAAAACGACTTTGGAAAATGTATTTTTTCGCAAACTGAAAACTAATAAGGCCGTTTTTATTAAAAATTATGGTCTCCGCAAAGTCAAGGGGGAGGAGGTAATCTTCTTCTTCTTCTACTGAATCGAGCGGCATGAAAATTTTGAATGCAGAGGTTTTTGGGGCCGGGGAAGGTTCTTAAGATGGTTAGAGACCCCTCTCCTCTTTGAAACCTGGCTCATATACAAATGAAACACCAATTTCATCATAACTCGAGATCAAGCAAATGGAAACAAATCTGGCGTGTGGAAGGTTTTGGAAGAGAAGACATGTTTCTGTGGTGGTTTGCAACGCCTCCCCTTTCTGGAAAGGGGGGCTCCCATACAAATGAACCAAAGATTTCATTGAATTAAATAATGATTGACAATTAGACAGATGGCTAAGAGAATTAAGCAACACGTATGAATAATGATGATGTTGATCGATTTTTGCTGTAGGGTGATCGTCGTTAATGATGTTTATTTGTGCATAAATTTATTTATGCTATGCGCGATAGTTGTGTTTGTTGCACTGTGAGTCTTTAGCTGATATACGTGAATGTAGGGAAAACTATTCATGATTTTTCATATTGACAGCAAAATTTGATATACCGAAAATACCGGTATTTTCCGTCTCTAATACCGATATTTTCGGTATTTAAAATTGGCCGGTAATACCGGTTTTACCGGTTTCGGTACTACCGGTTAGACCACCCTAGCGTCGACTCGAGTGTTCCGATGTGCGCCGTACGAGAACAGCTTGAGCCTCTTTCGGTCGCTATGCGACTCGTGCACCAGATCAACTGTCGGAATAGGGTTCTTCTGAGAAGAGGTCACTGAGCCACTGTGTCCTAGCGGGAATGAACAGGGCGGACGATCTCGGGCTTGCTCACGGTTGAGGTTAGGACAAAGCGTGACCAAAACCTAATGGGTCCTGTTATAATAGTGGATGGGTCTTAGGGTAAAGTTTTACGGGAAGTTCCTCGGCCTTATTATTTTTATAAACTTGGATGTTACTCCTTCGAGCTCTTGAGTGGAAAAGAACGTGCCGGGGAATTTATTGTCTTACCAACCCCAAACCAGACTCATTGAGATCCCCATTGGCCAACTGCAGAATCCATCGTACAATGTAAGAGTATATTGTGTGTGGTATTGGTAAGTGTGTTAACAATTTGTTTGTCTAGACTTCAAATTGACCGTTTTTTTAGAGTAATTAAAGTTCTCCTATGCTAGCTATGAATTGACCTAATTGAGGTAACAATGAACATATAATGAATGTAATAAATTTAATTGGAATATGTTTTCTTTGTATTCAATGAAAACGACATTTAAATAATAATAATAATCTATAATGCACGGAGAAAGGCTATGCGGTTCATCATGAACAGCAATATGAAGAACTGTCTTGCCACTCACACTCCTTAAATTGTTGAGCTATAAAGGGTAAACTACCCTAATGGTAACACTATCCCTTTTCTCCCTAATAAATTAATAATTTTATTATTAATTTATTTGACGATATTCTAATCCATCCAGTACTACTCAGGTTTGAGACGCAACTTTGCTTGCTCGATAATTTCGCAATAGAGAATATTTACGTACTGATCAACCAAATAGTGCCTTTATCTGATCAATTAAAGACCATTTGTCGACGATATACCCAGTTTTTGTTTTAATAGGCCCTATCTCTCCTGAATATCTTAACATTTTTAATGTTGAGAGGAGAAAAGTACCTTCTCTTCGGCTGTTAGGATGTGAACTCTACCTGATGAAGTTACTTCTGGAATGTATTTCGTCAAGGTAAGTAACTGGAGCATGGAGCGCTGATATTTTGACATGTTAGAAAAAAGTGACTTAACGAATTCTCCGGGACTGATGTTGAACACGTATTGAACGGATACTATTTTTTGGCGGTTAGATGATCTTTTTGCAGTAACGCAGAAACCGGCTTCGCATCACTAGAAACTTTACATTCTTTGGTTATGTAATCGTGGATTATTGTTGTTTCGAATGTGCTATTACCGCTCGAAAGTTGCTGTTATAATTGTGAGAAGTGACTATGGACCAGTACAAACACGAAACAATACATCCAACTTCATCAGATTCACCGATGTGTTGTCTTTGACTTTGACTAGGACATTAACCTGGACTGCATGACGCCTAAACGCTATATTTAACTTGTGACTCTTTTACCTACTGGTGATGCATAACTAATAATGTTTGTTCTAATTTTCTGGAATGCCTGGTTTGAGATCGGATGCTGAGAAGACTCCTAGGTTTTTTCCTACTTCATCCATAAGTTCGTATGAATTGGTTCCTCTTCTAGCCACAATGGTGCACGGAATGTACACCGGTCCCAATTTCGCATTAAATGAGTCGCATGCTGAAGATTGTGAAGCTTCGCCGATAAACTTTTTGCCCTACACTGTAAACTGGTGCAGGTAATCGATATCTCAACTTATAGTTCTTGACACTTTTCTCATGAGCCTTTTGCAGATTTTTAACAACCAAATCTTGGATAGTTTTGTCAACCTTTCGCTTCTGTTCTATTCGTTCAGTTTCTGATGGTTCGCTAGTCACTGCATCTAAACGATGGTCCTCACCACTAACTACTATCTCATGCCCGAATAGAATTCTGTATGGAGAGAAGCCCGTTGAAGAGTGAGTCGTAGTATTAATAGTAAATTCAACATCCGAAATTTTGGAATCCCATGTGCGCTGATCGGAGCGCACGTACGTACGAATGCATGTCTCTATCCCAGACAACCAGAATGCATGCATAATAGAATTGTTTTTCTGTTATGCGATGCCTATGCGCACAAATTTCATCGCTTACCAGTCGCGAAAACACTTTTTACGTACAAAAGTGGAGGCGATATACCTAAGTGTATTTTTTATCCGACGTTGCACGGAAGTGTATGCGATGTGCGCGAGTTTGTTCGTTATGCATTGCGATGTAGTTTGTGATAACAAACTCTGTTTGACAGATAATCCGATTTCATGTGAGTTTGATTGCAGGAATATGCGATGTCAACAAATGAAGCTGGAATAAACTCGTAAAATAGCCTACTGTGCGGGAAAATTTATAAATAAACTGATGAGCTTTGCACAACAATGCGAATCTGATGAAACTTGGATCGGTAAACGATTTTGATCGTGCATTCTTATGCGATGTGTGGTTGTCTGGGATGCTTCTATTCAGCCGTTCCACAGGGTTGGACTGGCTGTGATGCCTAGCATTTGTCCAATGAACAACCCTGTAGCGATCTAGGAATTGTTTGATATTTTTGCTGAGAAAGGTACTCGCGTTATCGCTAATCAGTGTCTCTGGTACTGAATAACGGCGAAACCAGTGCTCTTCCATGGTCTTAATGACGAGATCAGTGGATATTTTCCTCATGGGAACCATCATTGTCCATTTCGAGTAAACATCGAGCAGAACGAAAAGGTGACAATTGCCTGTTCGACTACGGGGTAATGATGACTGTATGAAGTCAATAGCCACCATTTGAAATGGTTTAGAAGTTAGTCTTTGCCTACCCATTTCGGGATGCTGTGAAGTTGATGACGGTTTGCATTCCTTACAAACTGTACACCTTTCTAAAACCTTGCGTATGAAAGTTGCCATCCTAGGCCAGAAGAATTTTTGTTTCATCTTCTCCACGAGCTTTTCATAACCGATATGTAGGTGAGTTTCGTGCTCATCTCGCGTTAGCTTCTCGCGAGTAGATTCGGGAATGCACTGCTTCCACTCGTAATTGTAGTCCAAAGTTTCGGTTTTATTCGGAACAAACTTGAATAAACGATTATTCTCAATGCGGTAATCGATATGATTCTCTGGAGAATCACGCACCGATTTGAAAGTGGTGGTGTACCATCACGCTAAAAATGAACTACGCAAAATTGAGTCAAATCCGACTCATTTTCATTAAAAACGGGACAACTCAAGATTTGAGTAAAAGATACTACTTCAATAAAATGATGATTGCACTTAAACTAGGAGTCTGTTTGTCGTAAAATGCACTTAGATAGATAGATAAACTTGATTCGCATCTGTCGTATTAAAAATTGATGGAAGGCCAAGCTTAACTTTCGCGAAATCATCATGCGTCCGCTTGCTCGTTGTCATCTACATCAACCAACTCAACAGCACGAGAGAGTGCATCGGGGATCACATTGTATCTCCTGCGCCTGTGTCGAATCTCCATGTCGAAACTCTGCAAATCAATGCTCCAGCGACATAGTCTCGACGACGATCGCCACTTCCCATTCATGATGTGGGTTAGTGCTGAAGCATCAGTGACGACGACGAAATGGGTACCCTCAATATATGGTCTAAATTTGTCTATCGCGGATAGGACTGTCAGTCCTTCCTTCTCAGACGCAGCATAATTTTGCTGAGCGGGCGATAACTTCTGCGAGAAGTATGCTACCACACATTCACCATTGTCGTGTTCCTGGGTGAGGATAGCCGCAATTGCACTATCCGAGGCATCCGTTTGGATGACAAATGGTAAGTTGAAATTTGGACTTGCGAGCACTGGGGCTGAGATCAATCGTTCTTTTATGCCATTAAATGATTGCTCCGCTGTGGTTGACCATTTTATGGATTTTGGTTTGTTTCGTAGGAGATTAGTGAGAGGAGCAGTTAACTCACTGAAATTTGAGATGAATCTCCTATAATAATTGGCCATGCCTAAGAAACGTCTCAGTGACCGGATCGATTTAGGTCGCTCATAATTTATTATGGCCTCGATTCTATCAGGATTAGGACTCAAACCTTCTCGTGAGATTATGTAACCGAGATAAGGGAGCTGTTTTACACAAAACTTTGACTTATTTATATTAATAGAGAGGTTCGCATTTCGAAGCCGCCTTGCAACCTCCTGAAGACTCTCAAGATGGGCCTCGAATGTATTGCTCACGACGACAATGTCGTCGAGATACCTAAATACATGGGGCTCGAGCTCGCTGAACCCCAAGACGTCGTCCATCAAACGAGTGAGTGTTGCCGGGCTGTTTACAAGTCCAAAAGGAAGTCTCGTAAATTGAATAGGCCTCTTCCCAACACCGAGAAAGCCGTATATCTTTGCGAATTTGGATCAAGTGGTATTTGCAAGAACGCTTTAGATAAGTCAATCATTGTCAAATATCTGCTTGGTCCCAATCTGCTTAGAATACGGTCTTGATGCGGTAGAGGGTATGCATCACGTTTAGTTCTATCGTTCAGACGTCGTGCGTCTAGACATAGGCGTACCTCACCTGTAGGTTTTAAAACTGGAACTGTGCTTAGCGACCAGTCACTTTTGCTCCGTTCAATAACCCGTTGAGCTAACATTTTGTCTAATTCTCTGTTAATTTTTGTTTGTAGCTCGGGCGATGTGGGATAGGGATTAATTCTTACTGGAGGTAAATTTTTGAATTCTTCTTTCAGTTCGATTTTGTGAGATATCATGGGAGTGATATTGAGAATTTCCCCTTCCACTGCAACCATAAACATTCCCTTCACCTCTTCTAAACTTTCCATCTGTTCCTGCGTCAATACATCCTCTTCCATTTCGTGAACCTCTATCTCGCTCTCACTATAGTCCTCGTCATAACATACTCTCTGAATTTGAACCGATGGCTCAAGTTTGTATACTCGCCAAAAGTCCTCGTATCCGAGAATTAGTTTATGCCGGACTACGGGTGCTATTAAAGCAGGAATGATGTGGGTCTCCCCATTGAACGTAATTGGTAAGTTCACGTAGCCTAGGATTTCAATTGGTGCTCCAGAGGTTGTTTTTGCAGAAGTTGACGTCTGAAATACTTTCAACTTCAACTCATCAATAAGTTTCTCGGAACCTTTACCAAGTACCGTTCTCTGGGCCTCGCTGTCCAATAAACCAATAAGCTTTTTGTCTAGAATTTTGACTTCTACAAAGGGACGTGCGTCTCCTTCGATGTGTATTAAAAGTTCGTCAATGGGATCAGACTCATAATCATCATCATCCATGGAATCGAACCCATATTCTCTTGGGCTGCATATTGTTGTAGTTTTGGGAGTGTTTAGAGAAATGGCATCAGCTTCCTCCCTCAAGCTGAGCTCTCCATGTTTTTTTGGACAAGCTGGACATGTTTTTGTGAGTGCGCCCAGAAGCCCACACATTCGACAAAATTTTGCTCGGGGCTCCTCGCATTCTGCGTAGTGGTGACCCTGGTTACGACAATTGTAACACGTACCTATTGGTGGACGTTTGTATTCCCTTGTTAAATCTTTTAATGTGCCTCTCGATGTGCCTTCCATTGGTTTAAGCTCTTCTCTTTGTTTTTTTTCTGGGCCCTTTCATCAAGATTTTGTTTTTCTGATCGATTCGATTGCTCTGTCAGTTTTGGTTTTGGTTTCTGTTTAGTCGTTTTTGGTTTGTTGTCAGTTGAAATTTCATTCAATTGACTGGAACAAGCCTCGTTGTTAGTACTCTCGACTGTTTTTTGGAAAATACTCCAATTATTCTCGTCGACGATTCTACCATAACGTTTGAGTTTGGAAATCGATTTGATTCCAGTGCCAATCATGGCATTTTTGTAATTAAATCGCATATTCCTCCAAATAAGCTCGAATCTTCTTTTTTCAGGTAACGGTCGAGTCATGGATTGGAATATTTTGAGCATGTCGTGAAGATAGTCAACAAATTTCTCCCCGCGAGCTTGTCGGCGGTTCGTAGCCTGTATCTCGAGTTGAAAATCGAGATCCGGAGCAAGAAATTCTTGTTTCAGTTCGGATTTCAATTCACTCCAGTTCCTAAAATCACGATTTTCCATACCTTCAATAAACCAATCCGTACCGAGGGCCCGTACCGAGAAAAGATGAATCGCGCCTCTAAAAAGCTCACGATCTGAAATGCTCTCCGCTCTTCGTCTCATCTTCACCTCTTTCAAAAACTCTGCCAATTTCCTGCCTCCGTACTTACCGTCGTATTTTATTCGCCACTCGGATATAGGGATGCGCTTCAGAGGTCTCTGGTGCTCCCTTATGTCTCTGTGCCTAAATTCTCTTCTAACTCACCCATTGCTACTCCGTTTCTTGTCGGGTTAGGACCTGGTTTCATGTACCATTTGAATCTTCTGTGGTCGATCTTGTCCACATATTTTGGGTTGCTCGATAGTGTTTCTTGGAGAGCTATTATCTTAGGTTTTAATTCATTGGATATCAGTTGTAGTTCGGCTATCTTGCCTTTGATGCCACCGATGTTCCACTGTATGATGTTGGTGAGTTTGGCTATCTTTTGTGTTTGCTTTTGAGAGGCGGTATATCTGAGCTTTTTGTGTACCTTGTTAGTCCCTTTTAGGTTTTTATTTTGTTGTATGTTGTCTTCTGTTCGTTTTGGTGGTGGTTCCCCTGTTTGGATTCCCCTTGGAGAGGTTGGCCCAGAGGCCGTGTTTGAAGTTGTTAGAACCATTGAATGTGGTTCGGTAATGTAGGATTGGGTGGTCCATCACATTACACCTACTTCATGTGATAAGGGCTGTTTACTACTGGATGTTCCCTGGTGTCCAGTAGACTACCGTTCGTGACTTCTATTTTTATAGACCCTCTGCCATCCATCCGCTCGGCACGGCGGTTTTACCTTAGGAGTGGGACTGTTTTGTTTTGCGAGTGTTTATGTGTCGCTACTATTTATATAAATGTCCTTGGTTGAGAATGTCTTCGAAGCTCCGTGTAACCTGATCTTCAATTGGACTAGTGAGACCTAGACTAAAATTATGGGCACTCTCGAACTGCTGAGCAAGTTTTTGAGCCTTTTCGCCATTTGTTAATAAAATGTTATTTCCTCTTTAAGCGCTGGAATTGGCTTTTGAGATTTTTAAGAATTTTTGTTAATTTCCAAAAGGTTTTCGAACTGCGATCCAACTTCGAGACATTATTCTCAAAGTTGGTATATGGTATTTCTCAGAATAGCGAAACGGGATCGCGAGTTCTTTGGTATTGCCTTCGCCTCACATTTTTAAGACGGATCAGTAGCTGAAGATCGTCGTTAATAATAATGGAGTTGAATTTAATTTCACATTTAGGAATTGCAATGCCTCTGGCTTCGACAATTAAATTTGTCAAAGATACGAGAGCATTATCAATATCACTTTTGGTATCGAGAGGAATATCAACATCAAAATTCCCAATCCCAATCAGCTCTATGATAATTAAAAGTAGAGCTGATTGGATTATAAATGGCTTCTTGTGAGATTTCAAATGTCACAGGAAGGTGATCAGAGTCAAAGTCAGCATGAGTTACCAATTGGCCACACCGCTGACTTGAATCCGTTAAAACTAAATCAATTGTAGAAGGATTTCGACTGAAGAAAACAAGTTGGTCCATTGGGATATTGAATAGTATAATATCCCGCAGAACAATCTTCAAATAAAATTTTACCATTGGAGTTGCTTTGAGCATTATTCCATGAACGGTGTTTGGCATTGAAGTCACCAATTACGAAGAATTTTGATTTGTTGCGAGTCAGAATTTGAAGATCAGCTTTCAACAAATTCTTTTGCTGTCCATTGCATTGAAAAGGCAAGTAGGCTGCAATGAAGGAAAATTGTCCAAAATTTGTTTCAACAGAAACTCTCAAGTTTTCAAAACTGTGGTTTGGAACGAAGAAAATAATTTATGTTTGATACGTCTATTAATGACAATGGCGCCCCCACCATAGGCGCTGTCAAGACGATCATTTCTGTAGATAAAATAATTTGGATCTCTTTTAATGGTGAGTCCTGGTTTTAAATAAGTTTCTGTTATAATGGCAATATGCACATTATGAACTGTTAGGAAGTTGAATAATTCATCTTCCTTACCCTTTAGAGAGCGGGCATTCTAATTTAGAACTTTCACACAATTATTTGGATCCATTGAAACGGAGTCCGAGTCTGAACAGCTTCAGGAATGGTATTTGCTTTGTTGTTCAGTTAAAAAATCAAGATCGGAAGCAGTAATGCTACCTGAATCGGCAACATGACCGTTATTTTCCGTTGGGACATGGGTATAAACCTCATTTTGAGAAGAGAAATTTTCATTTGTCATAAGACGAGTTTATACAATCCCATTGAATTCCACCACTTAATTGTATCTTGACAGATACGTATTTCGACCTCAACAGTAAGGCCGTCTTCAGTGTCTCGTACTTGACTCGACTTGAAGAAAATGATCGCAACTTACACTATATATACATTATACACTATGTAACACATACACTATGATACTTAACTGTAACGGAGTGGAAATGTCCCGAGCGGAATATTAAGACGCTTCTACCACGATATATGAAGTGTTCGGGGTCGACGGCGCGGCACTGGTTTTTTGGGGTTTTAGTTCAAACACTCAATTACGATTGGAATAAGAACTTTTTATTTATGTAACACTATTTAGTTCTTACAATAATACTTTTCTTCTTCTACGTAACACTTGTTTCTTATAATTACACTTTTTCCCTAGAAATTAAACTCAAATATTATCCATTTCAACGGATTTCGCACTATTTTCCGTATGAAGTTTTCACAAGTTTCTAACACTTTTTTTTCGATACTTATCAAGAGACTTTAACACCGATTTTCAATTTTACCGCGACGGACTATTTAACTGTTCACTTTTATCTTTTTCAAGAAGTTAATTAATTTAAACTTAGATCTCGATTCGTGCACTAGTCACGAGTGTCGAGGTGTCTAAGGGACAACCCTGATTCAATTGGAGTGTTCGGTAGGCCGGCTAGGGAAACCTAGAAAGCGCCGAATTCCAATAAAGGATCTGCTGAATATTTGGGACTGACCCTCACTCAATTGGAGTATTCGGTAGGCCGGCTAGGGAAACCTAGAAAGCGCCGAATTCCAATAAAGGTGCTGTTGAATATTTGGGACTGACCCTCACTCAATTGGAGTATTCGGTAGGCCGGCTAGGGAAACCTAGAAAGCGCCGAATTCCAATAGGTGCTGCTGAATATTTGGGACTGACCCTGACTCAATTGGAGTATTCGGTAGGCCGGCTAGGGAAACCTAGAAAGCGCCGAATTCCAATAAAGGTGCTGCTGAATATTTGGGACTGACCCTGACTCAATTGGAGTATTCGGTAGGCCGGCTAGGGAAACCTAGAAAGCGCCGAATTCCAATAAAGGTGCTGCTGAATATTTGGGACTGACCCTGAGCTTGGAAAAGCGCGCGGTATATATAGTCAATCCGAGTTCTGAATTTCATAATGATTTCATGAATTGCATCAGACTGGACTTTGGACCCCACGAAAGATCCGAGAATCCTTAAATAACGTAATCATTTTCTTCATCCCACATTTATCTGTTCAGACTATGTGGTTTTAATTTCAACTTCGTAAATATCCTCAATTTTTTAGCATCCATTGATTACTCAACTTTGCATTCTTTATGGATGCTCCCTAAAGTTCTTTTTCACGAAATGCTTAATCAACTTATTTGAAAAATCCATGAATTCCGAAACATCTTCCTTTTTATTCCAAATTTTTCAACAGTTATTTAATTTCTTGTCATAGATTACCCAATTCAGCCTTAATATTGGACTTCCATACTTTACGAAACTTTGCCCCCTTTTTTGGATGTTCCCTTTGAAATTCTCTTGGAAAAATTCTGTTCTCTTTTCACTTTCTAAAACTCTCTTATTTCGAGCACACATTCAAGTGGCTACTAATGTATTAATTCATATAATTTTTTGTATAAAATGAGTATCTCTAAGTCCTGCCCCTATCTTTACACTTAAACTTGAACATTGCTGTCTCACAGAGTAATGTTCAACAAGTCCCAAATGTTTCATAATGTATGATACTACTAACCAACGGAGTTGTGAAAACATTCACTTAAAAATCTGTATTCGAACCCAGCATGGGTTCTTTGTAAAACAGCGTACCATACCGCCGATCAATTAACAGCTACCGCTTGTATTACTCTTTGATTTTAAGTATGCTCTTAAAAATCAATCAATCAATATTTTTCTCTTTCTTTCAACTGGGCTTTGAATTAAATTCCCCTTTCCCTAAAGAATCATTACCCCTTCGGGTCGGCTCTTCCTTTTCCGAAACACTAAGACCCCAATATCAATATTTCTTTTCAAGTTTATATTGGTAAGAACAAAATCATGTTCTCTCTGTTTTTCATACTGGGCAACAAACCCCTTTAAATCAATACACCTGTATACGTGTATGTAGATTCAATGAAGACTCTTATTGTCTCTATCATTTTGACTAAGTTATTATTCCGCGCTCCTCACCCAAACAAATTCTTTCCTTAGTGTCCTATACATATGCGCCAATGCCTCATCATCAATGACGATCGCGGCTATGTACCGCTATATCGTACACTGTCCAATATGTGAGCACGTTTGAACATGTCAATCCACCGCGCTCCAGTTAAGTAAATCAGACTAAGCTGTTTTCGACGGTTTTGCCAAACCGTGATAAGGGTATGCGATATTTCACATAACTTTTAAATTGATGAAAAGTAAATTAACCCAACAATTCCTACATGAAACATTTTTAATTCATGTTGATTGCTTAAATTACTTTGCGTTGAGTAAATGAATATATTCGGCCTTGTTTTTACAATATCTCACTGCCATCAGTATTTAAAATTGTTTTAGGAAGGTGTCGGCACATAAGGCTGTGCATATCCTTCCATCCCATCGAGTTGAGCATATATAGTAGATTATGCTCAATTGTTTGCGCCGGAAAATCCGAGTAAATATATCGGTCAAACGGTCAAAAGTAACATGAATTATACGGTCAATAGTGATTTTATGCCACATTGACCCTTAATAACGTACTTGTCGTTCCATTACGTTGGGAAAGGTAATGAACGTTTTCCCTGTGTACAATAATTGCCACTAATAAAATTGAAATATGATGTCCGTATGTGAATCGTCGGGCGTTGGTCCTCACCAGTGGCAATGTTTTTGCCCTCTTGTATGTATATTATTTCGTATGCACGATCGTTTATTTTAATTTGTTTTGGATCAGCTGATCGCAAGTAAATGGGTCAGCTGAGTCTGTCTCAAAGTTTTACGCTTTCTTCTATGTTTGCTTTAAAGATTCCTACGATATATCCTGTGATCTGATATGAGGAGTGATGAAGGATATCAAGGCCGTTCATCTCCTCCCACATAAACGAGGTGAAGGTTCATTAAGAGAATGATCCTTCGCTTGTTAGAATGAGCCAAAAACATATATATTTTTCTATTATATAATCATTCAATGGTCCGTTGTTTATGCATCATTAACTATTATCTGTCATATCTGAATTTTACTTTCGGTGGAGTTTAGTGTTAGAATCTCTTGATGTTATTCGTTCTGTATATGTTTTTATAAATTCTTTTAATAATAATTTCTTACAAAGTTTACTTTTGGATCTTTGATATGGTTCAGCTAACATTTTTTGTTATTCTTCAACGCTTCTCTTGACCAAGATTTAAATACATTGATACGTTTCTGAGTTAATATATATATAATTATTCCACAGTAATTTTCATGTTCCCTATTATTCTTCTAATTTATCCCTTCTATTATATCCCTATTATTCTTCTAATTTAATTTGTACTCTTTGCGTTATTTCAAAATTATTTTTCACCCGTATCTTAGTGTTATATCAACTTATTTTATTATTAAAAAAAAAAACTTTTTTTTTTTTTGTTTGTTTTCTGACCATACTGCATCTATTACGTGTTCTT
Source organism: Armigeres subalbatus (assembly GCF_024139115.2). Taxonomy (NCBI): domain Eukaryota; kingdom Metazoa; phylum Arthropoda; class Insecta; order Diptera; family Culicidae; genus Armigeres; species Armigeres subalbatus. The sequence goes on from NC_085141.1 coordinate 149,988,392, forward strand.
CTAATCTATCAAATCACCCTGTTATATCCCTTTTTTTTCGTCGTGTGACCATTTTATTTCCTCTAATCTTTTAAGTATTCTCATATCTGCACATAAACTTTCTCGAGAGTTTCTTACCTGATGATGCTTTCTCGAATCGCCTTGCCTTTACTTGGTGTTGCTCTTGCGTCCTCGTAATCATTCATGTTGTTGATCACTTGGTTGGTTGTAAATCTCGAGTGCAGGGTGTGTTCCTAGTCTGCAGTTTGATTGTTCCGTATCGTCTTGTGCTTTCTGATGCCTTACTTGTTTCGCCTCTTAAGCTGCTCCTCTCGTGTGGGTTCCTTTGTACTGCCGTCTAAATTTGTAATCTTCGATGAAATTGTTTTGGCCAAGCCATGATGATGTTTTGGTAAATGATGTCTATTGTTTGTTGTGTGCAAAAATTGCTGTTGTACCGGCCACTTGTATAAATCTTACGTGATATCTCCAGCGGAGTAGAAGTAGCTCTGCTCTAGTTGTATTTCAATGATTTTCTGCATGTAACATTGTAATAGTTTGACGTTATTACAGTGCCTTTTTCAATAGTTTTAAGCTGCTTCCGTTCAGATAAGTTGCTAGTTAGCAAGTCGTGATGAATTGACGTGTGTCACACTGCTTAAATGTATGGATTCTTAGATGTTGTACCGTTATCAGGATGTTCGCATTGTTTGTGTTTGATTCGAAGTCTTTGTTGTTGCTTTTTGAATTTCGCTGTGTATTGGCTTCAGCTTGTGGAAATTTTGATTACTTGATAAGTTGCCTTTGTGTTAGACCCGCCTCCGCTGTAGTTTTAGGACCTCTGCTTTGAATTGACTTTTTGGGGCCGTCTGGTTAAATTGATGAACACTGTTGAATTGTTGATTGTTCTAAAATTTCGTCTTAATGTTGTTTTTATCTTTGTGAGGCGACTTGTATCTGCTCGTTCCGTCATTATTGTGTTACTTTAACTCTTCCAAAATCATCTCCAGGGGTTGAATTAAAATCTCTTCTTGCACTTTCGGTTGTGTATGATGATGCTCCTGAATATGTCCTTGCTTTCAGCTTTGTATAATGTCTTGTCATTCACTTATCTCCAATCGCCTTGTTGAATCCGCCTTTTTGTTTTAGTATGATGCACATCCGTCTTCGCCTGTTATTTGTCACTTTAATTCGTATTGTTGATTTCGTATGATGTATTTAACACTTTCACTTCCTGGTTGAGTTCGCCTTCATTGATAACCTCCGAATATTTCGTCTTCCGTCTCCTGATCCTCCACACTCTCGATCTTCAACCCACCGTATGACCTGTCGTTCCGGTGATACCAATTAACTATGGTATGTATATCGTGAGCCGTTGATGTCTTCCTTCTCTGCCGATGTCGTCTGTTCGTCTTCAATAGATGCTATCTCGGCCGTCTCTCGAGTAAGTTGTGCATATTTAAATTTTCTCAAATTATTGTGAATAGTTCACTATCCTATAATTTTATTAGACTTTGCAAATATAAGGACCTGCTCCTACAGTCTTTGTTACTTTTCACTTACTTTAGTTATTCGATTCGGTATTAATTCCTTGCTACCTTTTTACATGCTTAAGTGATTATATTTATCACATTTTATTATGAACCTTACTTACCATTATTATCATTTTTTTCGATTATTTTGTTTTCCCAGTATTATTCCCATTAAATTTATCTTTGTGTTGTAGCAATGAATGTCTTCTGCAGGTTTTTGGGGACGTATAAATTCGATAAAAATTTCTTCCTGCAAAATACTTGTTGCTACGTCTATCGTGTTATACTTACTTCTTTAGTATTTAGGGCGGTTTAGGTTGAGAAATTGCTACAACCTCTCCCCCCTCATCGATCATGGCTCTAGGCGTGCTTCTGAAATGATACTCAATCCTTGCGATTAATTCATAGTATTTATAAACATTTTAAAATAAAAACAAATGAAAATTTATTAGTTGTACTATAAATATATGTATATTAGTATGCAAAATTATAAGTTCCTAACTCAATTTGTTATGATTTAGTAAATTATCCTATGGTTATTTTTATTTATTTGGTTATTGCATAATAAAGCAATAATTACCAATTACCTTTAATTGAATTCATGTTGCCATTTTTTCGTATTAGATGTCTGAAATACTTTCCATTTTCAAAGTCCATGATATTTTTAGAGTAATCAAAGATAATAATTCCGTTCTGTTTCATGCTAAGGCTTTGATGGGTGTCCATTCAAGGTTTTTGTGCAACTGTAACATTACTTCGTCATATTTGTGAAAACTGCTTAATACATTTCCTTTTCCCATATTCAGTATATATTTGCTGATAAATATTGTTTTGTCTTCTGTTTGTTTTCCGTAATTTTCCTCTCCTTATTATCCATAGTGTTCGAAATAATTTGAGTGTCGGTACCTTCGTTTATTGCTGCTATTTGAGTGACCTCATTTTCTTCTTTTATTTGGCTAATTGTGTCTTTTCTGTTCAACGTTCCATCGATTGTTGTTGTATTCTTTGGGTTGTTCAACCCAGTTTCTATGTCATTAGTATATATCAATTTTCTTTTTGTCTGTGACTTCTTTCTGTCTTGCATTTCCCATTTTTAAATTCTCACCTTTATTTCTGTGACGTTGCTCTTTATCTATGCTGTTCTTTTTATTATACTTCTCCTTTTTACTAATTCCTTGTGGATTGAATTCTAGTTTTCTTGCGCAACAAGAAATTTCTCCTTTGAAACAACATAAAAATATACCTATCACCCCTCCTATGACTGCAATGGACGTGGTAGTAAACCATGGATTCTTTAAAGGTGCATAAACTAAGTTTTGTAGGACAGTACGTTGATTCTTAAGTTGTTCGACGTTTATCCCTATATCAAATAATCTTTTCTTATCATAGAACGATGATAGAAGATGAAAACAATCAAATGTTTGGTATTAGTTATTGTATTTTTTTAATCTGTTATTATGTATTTTCTCCAATTTGTTCCCATTTTTAATGATTGTTGTTTGTTCGCTAGGAAAAGCGACAATTTCATAGGGGCCCTTCCATAAGGCCTGTAATTTTTGTCCTGCACCCGTTGGGTTGGCTTGAACGAGAACCATATCTCCCCACATGGGCTGCCATTCGTCAGAGTTCTTATCGTAAATTTCCTTACGTTTTTCCTTCGATATTATTAAATTTTGTCTTGCATTTTCATGCAATCTTTTAAAAATTATTTTCATTTCTTTACTGTAGTCATCATAGTTTAATTCTGACTCGGTAATTGTATAAATTGATGACGGGATTCTTGCTTTTCTTCCATATAGGAGTTCGAACGGAGTATAATTCGTTGATCCGTTGTTTGTCGTATTATATTCAAACGAGAAGTAGTTTAAGTGTTGATCCCATAATTGTGGATTACCACCTACAAATTGTCTAAGATACATTTTCAATTCTCTGTTAGATCTTTCTACTAAATTTGCCTGTGGGTGATAAGCACTAGTATTAATCTTTTAATTTTCAAAATTTTGCAAATATGTTTGAAAAATTTACTCATAAAATTTGATCCTTGGTCTGTAACCAATTCTAAGGGTGTCCTGTACTTGCAAATCAAATTTTCTACAAACGTTCTTGCAACAGTTTCGGCTTCTTGGTTGCTCATAGGTGATACCACCAGAAAACGTGTCAGGTCATCTTGCATGACAAGCCCATATCTGTTCCCACATTCCGATTCCGGTAGAACTACAATATCCATGTATAATTTTTCGAATGGTTCACAAGCAGTGGTAGTAATTTTCATTGGTATTTTGTGTGATTTACCAATTTTATTCTTTTGACAAGAGGCACACTGCCGAACATAGTTGTCAATATCTCGTCTCATGTTTTGCCACACGAAAATTAATCCAATTCTTTTTCGCATCCGGCGTGCTCCGACGTGTCCTCCTAAGGGAGCATCATGAAATTCTCTAAGTATTGTTTCAATCTCATTAGTATTAGTTTGAATTCGTTCGGAATCTGCGTTATATAGGCTGAAAACTAAGCCATATTTGGTTGCTAGAAATTGTAATATTTCTAATATATCAAACTGTTTTATTTTTCGAAACGATGTGACATGAATTTTATTTGAAGCTTTAATCATAGTTCCATTATCGCTTAAACATTTATCTAATTTCTGGAAAAACCTTCTGCTGTTGATTACTGAATTACTTTTCCCGTCAACAATTATTCCAAATATGTTTTCCTGTGGAATCGATAGTATTCCGTTTTCGCTAAAGTCTTTTATTCCATGCGGTAAATTGGTGATTTGTGAAATTTCATTGTATTTTGATCTACTGTTCAAAATAACGATATTAATATCGGCTGAGTCATCCTTTAGTGATTTTGAAGTTACTAATTGTTCTATGTCAATTGAATTTTCTTTAGATGATTCCAAATATTCTTCGTATGCGTTGGTCATATTGGAATCTTCAACGTCACAATTTTTGTCTATATCATATGATTGAGTCATATCATCATTAATTTGATTTTGATGCGTTACAATAGGCAAGTTTTTGTCGTTGTCTATGTTTGTATTAGGCGAATTATTATCTTTTATTGCATTTACTGGTTCAAACAAGTTGAGTTCCTGCTGTTTTTTAAGCTGCTGACGTGTAACAACAGCAATAATTTGTTCCTCTGATTCTGTGTTTTTGAGAGATTGATTTTCGGCAGTTGGAAGCCGAGATAAAAAATCTGCTACAATGTTCTCTTTTCCCTGTTTGTATCTAATGTCACATTCTAATCCTTGTAATTTCAATCTTAAGCGTGTGAGAATTGGCGAAGTTTCTTTCAAATGCCATAATGAAATTAGCGGTCTATGATCCGTATAGACAATAAACCTCTGATGATATATGTAATGTCTGAAATGCTGAACTGCCCACACTATTGCGAGTAATTCTTTTTCGATTGTATGATACCTTTTTTCTGCTCCTATAAGACTCCTACTAGCATAAGCTATGGGTTTATCAATTGATTTTTCATTCGATAGTACCGCACCAATGCCATGTTCGCTCGCGTCGGTAGTAATAACAAACGTGTCTTTATAATTTGGTCTGGATAAGAGTGAGTCCGATGTTAAAAAGTTTCTCAGTTCCTCAAATGCTTTTTGGCAGTCATCCGACCAAACAAATTTAACATTTTTCCTCAATAATTCATTCAAGGGTTTCCGTTTCTCGGCTATTCCAGGTATGAATTTGCCATAGAAGTTCACAGTTCCTAAAAATGATCTTACTCTTTTCACTGTCTTGGGTACAGACATTTCTTTAATAACTTTAATATTATCATTTAATGGTCGTTTTCCATTTTTATCTACCATGTGTCCTAAGAATTTTAACTGAGTTTTCAGAATTTGACATTTCGTAGGCTCAATTTTCAAATTGTGCCTTCTAAGAGCTTCAAGTATTTTAATAAGATTTTCGTTATGTTCCTCTATTGTTTTTCCAAAAACAATGATGTCGTCTAAATAAACAATAGCTTTGACATCTTTAATCTCGTAAATTATTGTGTTCATTAATCTTTGAAAGGTTGATGGACTGTTTCTTAGTCCCATTGGCATCCTTGTGAATTCAAAATGTCCTCTTGGTGTTGAGAAAGCAGTTTTGGCTGCATCTTTAGGGTGAATTGGAACCTGATAAAATCCTGACTTTAAGTCAATGGTTGAAAAATATGCACTATCCCCCAAATTGTCCATTATTTCATCTATTAATGGAATTGGATATACGAATGGTTTCGTAATCAAGTTTAACGCTCTGAAATCTACTACAATTCGATATTTCTTGTTTCCTTCTTCATCAAAATCTTTCTTCGGAATGCATAACACAGGTGCATTCCATGGACTTTTACTTGGCCTAATAATGCCTTGCTTGTACATTTCATCAATTTCTTCATTAATATGCTTCTTGGTAGATTCTGGAAATCTGTATTGTCGTTTATTAATTGGTACATTTGTTGTGGTTTCAATTTCATGCATTGCAGCATTCGTTATTGTAAGCTTATCTTCTTTCAAATAAAATACGTCGCTATATTTCGCCATAATTTCTTCTATCGCATTGAAGTTAGGTTTCTTTAAATGCTTGAAGTCGATTATTTCTAGTAATTTACTACAGCGTTCATTGCCTCTTATTTGCTTTCGATTCTTGTTTTCTACCAAGCTGTAGTCTTGGTTGGAGTCCAAATCCACAGGTTTCCATTGTATTTCTGAATTCTCTTCCTGATATTCGTTTTCTTCATATTCATCAATATCGTTGTCGCCCATATTATCATTCAATTTTTGTTCTGAAGATTCAATAATTGTAGTTTCGTCGTAATAATATTCATCTGCATGATCCGATCCATATTCCGGACTCATGTTGTTGATAACTTGATTTGGTTTACATATCTCATCATCATTATGCTGCCAATCGTTTTCGAATTGGTTAAAATACGTGTTTTGATTGATCAATGTACTTGTTTGAATTTTGTTAATAGTATGCACGTACCTATTGTTGTTTCTACTTGATATCGAACCTTCGAAATGGTTTGCACCTGCTTTCAAAGTAATTGTTCTGAAGTTTTCACTAATGTTTGATACATATTGTTTAAGGAATTCTATTCCCATGATACCTGGCATTATTAAATTGTCTACTAAGTGAAAAGTAGTTATAAATCTTATTCCATTGATAAGTAATTCTACGTCTGCTCTCCTGAGTGTTACTTTACTACCATTTTCTATACCCACTAGTGTAATTATCTCATCCGTATTAAAACTTTTAACGCCTACATAGCTTAATAAATCATATCTTAATAGGTTTACTGAAGAACCTGTATCTATTAAATATTTTACTTTATTCATGGGCTTGTCCACTGACGCCAACTCCATGAAATATTTATCATTATCATAAGTTAATTCCGTTGTAACTTGAGCTGCAATGTTTGAGTTTTGAATGTCTTGTGGCTTTTCTATATGACCACACGTTTTATCTGATTTTGCTACAAATACAAATCCCATGTCCTCGTTAAGTTTGGCTAATTTCCTGTCGTAAGTATAGCCTCCATTGTTGTCTTTATCTGCAGTGTACACTATGAATTCCTTATTGAATGTGTCTGCTATGTATCTTAAAATGTCTAAACTTAATGTGTCGAGTAAATTTTTAAAGGAGAATACTTGTATAATTTTCGCCAACTTGGCAAATTCTGGACTGTTATGGAATCCATCTATGAGTCCTTTGAAAAATACTTTCGAGTTAAAATCTGTTTCCTTAGTACCATTCATTAATATACCCCAAGTTCTTTTTATTAGGAAATGAAAAATTCTTCCATTCAAATGTGGTTTTAGACCATACGGAAGGTCGATGAAATTCTTCAGTTCTTTATAAGCTGATAGACTGTTAATTATTAAAAATGTAGCATCTGTTTCATATTCCTCAAGTATTTTTGTCGTCAATCTTATTGATTTCTGTCTAAGCTGTGGCATTGCTTTTACAAACTCTTCGTAAGGATGTGTTTTCCATGTATTATCTTTTGTGTCGACATTAAAGTTGATATTTTCTAGACCATCATTATGTGGGTTCCGAATCGATTCTTGTTGTTTGGAAAAAAGTTCAAATCTACCTGATTCATCCATTATTGGTTCAATTATTTCTGAGAATGATCCAGTTGTTTCGGGTTTCGAAGATTCTGTTGTGATAGATTCGGAATCTATATCGCTTTTAAAGTCATAATTCTGTTTATTCTGTTGGATAACCGAATCGATGGTTTTCTCGTACTTATCTCTTTCTTCATATTCTATTAAATCCTTGCTTACAAATCCGTAAACATTTAGAGAAGTGTTCTCTGATATTTTTAGTTTAAAACGTGTTTCCTCGAAATTCATGTATGTTGATTCGATATGCTCCTTAGCAAATTTGTACCCAATTTTGGCTGGTACTCCTAATTTATCCACCACGTGGAATTTTGTCGGTATGATTAGTTCTCCTATTGTTAAATGAATCCATATTGTTCCAATGGATGGCACTTGTTTACCATTTACGCATATCCATGCATGTTTGAATGGGTCTATTTTTGTTGTTCCGACGGTGCGGTGATGAATGAAATTATAACAGATACTTGTATCCAAGTAGTATCTCTCATTGTATTGTGGATTTTCTGCGGTTGCCAGTTTCCAATAAAAACCGGTTGAAAAGCCTCCATACATAGGGCTTGTTGCAAATAATTTTCCTGTTTCTTCTTCTTCGTATTGTGCATCAGTATCATATACTTGTGTATAAAAACAGTGGGATCCGTCTATCTTTTTCCTATCCAAACCCCCATGGTTTAGTTTTTTTGCTTCTGATTGTATTCAAAATTTCGGTTATTCCAGTTTCCTTCACGTAATAGTTCGAATCTTCTGTTTTCAGAGTTTGAATTTCCGTTCTTATTAAAGTAATTTCTATTTCCGTTGTTTTGATGCGGTGATTCATTCCGATAATTTTGATTCGAATTATTTCTATTGTTTTGGCTATGATTGTTGTCATATTGGTTACCGTTATTTCTGTAAGAATTTTGTTCAAAGTTGTTTCGTTCGTTGCGAGGGGAATTGTAATGTCTGTCATTTCTTGAATAGTTATCATTTCGATTTCGATAACTATTATTATTCGGATATCCGTAGTTCTGATTTTGCTGGTAGTTATTAGATTGCCCATTGAAATGGTTTCTGTCATTATTTCTATTCCTTTGGTCATTTCTGTCGTCATGGTCAATGTTTCTGTTGCTGTAAAAATTGTTTCTGTTTCTGAAATTTCCGAAGTTTTTTCTTTGGTTGTTGAATTTTTGCTCTTCTTCAAGTCTGTGTGATTCTGCAATATGAGCATCCTGCAATCTATGCTCAATTTGTTCTATCTGCTCCACATCTATACATTCCTCCTGCAGATAAGTTATCAAGTCTTCCAAATTATCCTCCTTATGTGCTTTGGCTAAGTTTTTCAAGTTTCTATTTTAAGCCCTCCTAAGAAATGGAGTCGTAAGTTTCTGAGAGCGTATGAATTTTCGCCGCCCTCTGTTTGCTTCATATTCATCAATGTGTTGTTTCATAGTAAGCACCCTATTTTTGTAACTTTGAAAGGTCTCTGTTTTCCTTGTTCCAACGTTTCAATTTTTTGAAACAATTCTTCTAATTTCAATTTTCCTTTGAATTCTCTTTGCAAATTATCTCTAATTTCTACCCAATTATCGGCATGTATTCGTTTGAAATGCAATGCTGCTGGTCCTTTCAATTTGGATAATATTACATGAATGAGTTCCGTTTCGGTTTCATGGATCTCATTCTGATCATTCCTTGGTGGAATGAATTTTGCAAAATAGTCTGCTTGGAACAAAAGCCATCCAATTCAGCTGCTGTTCCTCGAAATTCTGGAATGCATTTAATTGCTTTTTCTGTGGGGAATTCGTAAGCCATTTTGTTCAAGAATGATTTGTATACCGGCTCAAATTTAACACTAAATTCTTGTAGCTCGTTTAATATCAAAGATTTGGTATCGATTTCAGATTGATCAGCGTTATTTAATGTAGATGATAAAAGATTAGGATCACGTATTGGTCCAAAATATAAATCTGTGCCAGATATGGACACGTTCAGATTCGAAAAATCCTCAATACTAATTGGAAAATGATCTTCACTAACACTTACACGTCTATTCCTCAAATTATGAAATTTTCCTGCTTGAATTTCAGAGTTCTTTTCCGTATTTCTTTTTGTTTTGGTATTTTCTAATATTTGAATACAATTTTCATATTTCTTTTTCACAATATCCAGTTTATCTGTTAAATCATTCCAAATTTCAGTTTCGTTTAATTGTTCATATTTTTGGACAATGTTCTCGAATTCTTCTAACGCCGCTTTTAAGATTTCTGATTTATGAAAATACCCTGTAAAGACCTTTGTTCTGGTTCTATTTTTGTTTAAATTATCGAATTCCTTAAAAAGAATTCTCGAATTTGTTCTAATTGTTCAGAGTCTTTTTCAAATGAATCGTTCAAACTTGACATTTATTTGAATAATGTCAAAATCAGCAAATATTTTCACTATTGATGATGAGAAATAATATCCAACATGTTTTAAGGCATTCAAATTAAAGAAAAAGGTTTGTTACTTACCATATTAAAATTTCATGTATTATTGTTGTTTCCATATCTAAGACCTGGTGCTCGATCTTGTGGTCGTTTTTTGTATTTTTTTCCGCAAAACCACTTCTACTTATCTGATGTTTGTTCTTATTTTCTTCGGCACTGATTTTCACTTAATCAAAATTAGCGTTCCTCTGTTGCGAAAACAGTCTTTACCGCTGTCACCATATGTAACGAATTTCATGAATTTCATAATGTCACCATATGTAACGGAGTGGAAATGTCCCGCCGCTGTCACCATATGTAGCGAAACTTCATTTTTACGAATATTGTTCAAGCTCAAATGTTAATGTAACGAAGTGGAAATGTGGAAATGTCCCGAGCGGAATATTAAGACGCTTCTACCACGATATATGAAGTGTTCTATGCCGACGTCGCGCCACTGGTCTTTCGGTTTTTCTAGTTCAAACACTCAACTACGGTTAGAATAAAACTTTATTATTTATGTATCACTTGTTTGTACAATTATAAACTTCTTTTACATTTCAGCACTTATTTATTACAATTAACACCTTGCGTATAAATATAAACTCGAATATTTTCGTTTTTACAAACTTTTGCACTATTTCCCGTATGACAATGTCTTTCCCAGAGATACTAACACTTTTTGTTTATCGATACTTATTCTGAGACTCTAACACCGATTTTCGATTTTACCGCGACGGACTTTTTAACTGTTCACTTATGTTTTTTCACAAAGTTAATTAATTTAAACTTAGATCTCGATTCGTGCACTAGTCACGAGTGTCGAGGTGTCTAAGGGACAACCCTGATTCAATTGGAGTGTTCGGTAGGCCGGCTAGGGAAATCTAGAAAGCGCCGAATTCCAATAAAGGTGCTGCTGAATATTTGGGACTGACCCTGACTCAATTGGAGTATTCGGTAGGCCGGCTAGGGAAACCTAGAAAGCGCCGAATTCCAATAAAGGTGCTGCTGAATATTTGGGACTGACCCCGAGCTTGGAACAGCGCACGGTATTTATAGTCAATCCGAGTTCTGAATTTCATAATGATTTCATGAATTGCATCAGACTGGACTTTGGATCCCACGAAAGGTCCAAGAATCCTTAAGTAACGTAACCATTTTCCTCATCCCACATTTATCTATTCAGACTATGTGGTTTTAATTTTAACTTCGTAAATATCCTCGATTTTGAGGTTCCATTCATTACTCAACTTTGCATTCTTTATGGATGCTCCATAAAGTTCTTTTGCACGAAATGCTTCATCAGCTTATTTGAAAAATCCATAAATTCCGAAACAACTTCCCTTTTATTCCAAATTTTTACAATAGTTATTTAATTTCTTGTCATAAGTTAGCTAATTCAGCCTTAATATTGGACTTCCATACTTTACGAAACTTTGCCCCTTTTAGGATGTCCCTTTGAAATTCTCTTGGAAAAATTCTGTTCTCTTTCCACTCTCTAAAACTCTCTTATTTCGAGCACACATTCAAGTGGCTACTTCAATTTACTAATATATCTTTTGTATAAAATGAGTATCTCTAAGTCCTGCCCTTTCTTTACACCTAAACTTGACCATTGCTATCTCACAGAGTAATGTTCAACAAGTCCCAAATGTTTCATAATGCATGATACTACTAAACCAACGGAGTTGTGAAAACCTTCACTTAAACATCTGTATTCGAACCCAGCATGGGTTCTTTGTAAAACAGCGCACCATACCGCCGAGCTATTAACAGCTACCGCTTGTATTACTCTTTGATTTTAAGTATACTCTTAAAAATCAATCAATCAATATTTTCTCTTTCTTTCAACTGGGCTTTAAATTAAATTCCCCTTTCCCAAAAGAATCATTACCCCTTCGGGTCGGCTCTTCCTTTTCCGAAGCACTTAGACCCTAATATCAATATTTCCTTTCAAGTTTATATTGGTAAGATCAAAATCATGTTCTCTCTGTTTTTCATACGGGGCAACAAACCCCTTTATATCAATACACCTGTAAACGTGTATGTAGATTCAATGAAGACTCTTATTGTCTCTATAATTTTGGCTAAGTTATTATTCCGCGCTCCTCACCCAAACAAATTCTTTCCTACGTGTCCTATACATATGCACCAATCCATCATCATCAATGACGATCGCGACTAGGTACCGCTATATCGTGCACTGTACAGTATGTGAGCACGTTTGAACATGTCAATCCACCGCGCTCCAGTTAAGTAAATCTGACTGTTGTTTTCGACGGTTTCGCCAAACCGTGATAAGGGTATGCGATATTTCACATAACTTTAAATTGACGAAAAGTAAATTAACCCAACAATTCCTACATGCAACATTTTTAATTTATGTTGATTGCTTAAATTACTTTGCGTTGAGTAATTGAATATATTCGGCCTTGTTTTTACAATATCTTACTGCCATCAGTATTTAAAATTGTTTTAGGAAGGTG